>NW_008591332.1:3481-16214 GCF_000691845.1 Merops nubicus
ATGTTCCCACTACAGCAGCTTTATTTTAGTTGAAAACTCAGCTCACGTTTCTCAGTGTCTGATGTCAGTGCCCCATTTCTTTTTTTTTTTTCCTCCATCCATCTCCAAAATGTGATGTATAGGAGAGAGTTAAGTTTCTGCACTGGAATTACAAAATATTTGGCAGTTTCCTTCCTGTTCTGTGTGTTTTACCTCTGTAGACATTGAAAACAAGGGGTGAAATGGGGCAGAATGTATAAATTGTAGACTTCTGTTTACATTTAGATAATGATCTTTAATGTAGCATCTAGAACTTCCAAGTCTTTGAACTGTACAAATGTGTGTTCAGAGGAAAGGGTGTTTAATAACACTCATAGCTCTCAAGAGGATATTTATGGGGGTATAAACAAGACCAGATTCCCAATTGAAGGTTGTAAGCACTTGGTTGTGAGTGTGAGATTGTTTTGAAGAACCTGCCTCTACTTGCAAGTGGTAAGAGAGAATACAGGATGCTGGATTAGCTTCAAAAATTCTTGCTAACATGTTGATTTTAAAAAGAAAATATTGGCCCATGGGACTGTCCCACTTCATTTTTCAGTCATGAGTGTTATTCTCAGCAGGAGAGGAAAAAGCTTTAAAAAAATAAGTAGAATATGAGGACCTGATATGTTGTAGCTGTAAAAATTCCTTTTCCTTGTCTAACAGGGGTGCAACTGAGGAAAGATCTGGAAGTTTTTGGACTTGTCATAGTTGATCTTTGTTTCAGGTTCTAGTTAAGTGCAGGGGCTCCTGCGTGGGTCAGTTCTCTATAATCTGAGAAACATTTCTTTCAAGGGAGGTCCTAAATGATATTGTTGTGGCCTTGCAACTACTCCTATAACTTTCCAAACCTATTTGTTGGTGGTGTATATTTATTTGCTGTATTGCAAGAAGCTTTGATGTTTTGAAGAGCTCTGCTCTAACTGGACTTGCAATTTCCACATTGTGATGCACTCAAAATATTGGATAAGAGTTATGCTTCAGTAGGATATATCTTCTTGTTAGCAGCTGGAATTTGGTTCCATCCTGCTCTGTCTTCTCTCACAAGGTGATAGAGTTGCAGTGAAAGTGAAGCAGGATAAGGGATCTGCCTTGGTGTCTGGATAAGAGCCATGGTGGGATTTACTGCTGGTAATTCATGAAGTGCCAGCTCTCGAGGCAAGTGGTGTTCTGCAAGGGCAGTGGATGCAGAGCCTGGGCACAGGAATTTACCCCTTAAGGTTTCAAAGTGCCTGGAGAATTTAGAGAAACAATATGTCTTTTATTTGGGATATTTCAGTATCTTCAGCTAGTCTTAGGACGTCCTGGCTTGCCTTGTAATTGTAGCTTTTTATGCTTGGAAGCTTTTACCACAGTTTGTGGCTTAAAGGATTCCAAGATTTCCTCTTGGAGTCTGAATTTCATTGTGATGGTGGTTTGGGTGAAAATTGTAGGGTGGTTTTCTTTTTTGATACAGCAGTTAGAGTAAGGTTTGGTTTCATGCTGGAAAGGTATAAGGTTGAATACAGGAAATACCAGTCCAGCAAGTGACACATTTCTGTGTGTGCTGCTTAGTGTCCTTCTGCCTAAACCTGCAATAATACTTCTTGTTTGGGGGTGTGTTGTGGAAGAAGCCTAGAAGCTAATAAAATATGGCTGGGGAGGGAGGAGATCTGAGGGAGTTGTTTAGGGGGGTTTAATCTTCTCAGTTTTGTCACTGGGCTTGCCTTGTAGTGAGGGATTTGGAGATGTGGTTCCAGGTAGGTGACTTGTCACGTGGGAGATGAAGCAGAGCTTGACAAGTGCTCTCCTAGAGAGCTCTGTGTGATGCCTGTCCACACCTAGCACCATTTCATGCTCTTTGCTCAAGCAGCAACAGCTTCAGCCTCTCTCCCTTGTGGTTTCCCCTTATCTTCCCCCCGAGCTGTTCATATTTTCTGGCCATTTCCATAGCCTGTTAGCTTCTCCTCTTCCCCCCAGTGCTCCCAGTGGCTGGTATCAGCTGGGAGGTGCCTATCTCACCCTGCAGCTTGCCTCTGATGCCTAGGTAATCATTGCTGTTAGGTGTGAAGCTGCTCCTGAAGCCATCAACCCAACCTGGTGAATTGTTTGGGAAGGAGCTACAGCCCAAAGTATCTCCAAGCTGTCTGAATAAGAAGGTTAAGTTTAAATTCCAAGAGAAGGATGTGTTCTTCTAAAGCTGTGATAAAATGGGGTGAGAATGCTTTGTGTCATGCCCCGAGCTTTGGCTATCAGTGTTTAGGAGCTCAGTGCTCCTCAACATCAGGAGCTGGTGTTGGAAGCCAAGCTGAAGTGTTTTTCTCCTGTTTGGAGTCCCAAGCCTTGCTGAGGTTAACCTTATCTCCTTCAGTGGGGCAAAGGCCAGTACAACTAGCAGGTCAGCTCTGAGGATACCAAGAAGTGAAAATAACACATGATTTTGGAGCACTGGGTCACCATATACTGTGTCCAAACAGCACTGCCAGCAGCAGAGGTTAATGAGTAACTGCTCCTCAACACTCCTCCTTTGCAGTCCTGCTCTAATGGTGATGCTCTGGTGACTTCTTCTCGGGCAATGTACAGCTGAGGGAAGAGTTTGGTTGCAGGATGGTTCTGGAAGACTGATGCCATGGTGATTAGCAGGCAATATAATAGACTTTGCTGATGAGTCATTAAAAAGTTGAAGACTTTAGCATTCATTTACTGGGGCAAGGGGTAACAGACCTTCAAACCCCTTTGTTCTGGTCGTTGTGGAGGCTGGAAATAACTGGTATTGTACAACCAGGGTAGTTTTCCTTTGGAAAACTGATCTTGAAGTTCAGTTTGGTGCCTGGCTCGAGTGATGTTCAGCCTAACAGCTCCTTCCATTGCTTTGCTGGAGCAGACAGTGAAACAGGCTGGTAACCATGGCTGCATTTTTAAGAGCCAGCATGTTTCTACTTGCCAATGCAAGAAGCTTTTGGCAAAACAGTGCAGAACATCTTAATACCACGAGCTTTTCCAAGCAACACCTCCACCTCTAGTGATCCAAGGAATGTGTTTGTTAGTGGGCACAAAGAGGCAGTGCCTGGAAAGCCCAATTCTGTGGAGCCTTGTGCCAAAGCATGGGTGTGAGGTGGGTGAAGGGAGACAACTAACTCATGGATCAGTGGGTCAGCTGGAAAAGAATGACTTGTGGAGTAAAGGTTGACTGTCAGTCACCCAGCTAGAGGTTTGTCTAGTTCTGTTATTGGAGATGTCTGGCTCCAGGAGCTAATTTAAATTAGAAATTAGAAGAAGTTCTTCACTATGAGGGTGGTGAGACCTTGGAACAGGTTGCCCAGAGAAGTTGTGGATGCTCCATCCCTGGAAGTGTTCAAGGTTGGATGGAGCTCTGAGCACCCTGCTCTGGTGGGAGGTGTCCCTGCCCATGGCAGGGGGGTTGGAATGAGATGATCTTTAAGGTCCCTTCCAACCCAACCCATCCTGTGATTTTTTTGTGAGTAGACAGGTCTTTATCAATGCAGAATTTGTGTCTGGGGTCTGTTGTTTGGTTTAGTGGTTTTTTCCCTGATAAGTGTCCTCAGATGAAGGCCAGTGATAACCACAAACCTTTGGCCTATATCAATTTGATAACGATCATTTGCTCCATATTTCCAAGCTGCCAGGTACACAGTGCTGAAGCTTTCCAGCTGGATTAGCCCCTGTGGGCATCACAGAGTTGCTCAAACTTCCTTTAATCTCTACTGAAGTACAGCTTTTGTTGAGTAAGTGCAGATTTAATTATAAATATTAATTACAGTTTTTCATCCAGATGCTATGAGTACCTACAGTAAGTTAAAGCCCTTACATAAGTGTTTATAAATTTCTTAGCACGTTAGAAGGCCACAATTCTGCAAGGACCTTCTGCAGTGGTGCCTGATTGATGGTGTTGGTGGGATGGGCTGGAGCAGTGTGTTGGGTGCTGGAGCCTGGGCTTGAGGTGATGTGAGGCTGGGAGTGTCTGGGCACTAAATGTGGGAATAACATCAGGGGTTATGAAGTTTGATGTAAGTAGAGATTTTTCAGGCATAAGCTCACAATCAGGTTTATGAAATTACTTGAATAGTGATACAAATTGGGAAATGGTATGTTTTGTTTGCTACCATGACTAGACAAAGGGAGATTTAGGTTAGATGTTAGGGAAAAGTTCTTCAGTCTGAGGGTGACAGATCCCTGGAATAGGTTGCCCAGAGAGGTGGTGGAGGCCCCATCCCTGGGGACATTCAAGATCAGGCTGGATGAAGCTTTGAGTAGCTTGATCTAGCTGGAGATGTCCCTGCTTATTGCAGAGGGGTTGGACTAGATGACTTTTGGAGGTCCCTTCCAGCCCAAACATTCTGTGATTCTATAACCTTAAAAAAAATAATTACAATGAGAGTTAGTGCAAGGGTTAGCAGCTAAAGTTACACAAGGGCCAGTGAGCACACAGCCAGTATGAATGGGCATCATTCATCTCTAGAACTTCCAGATCTAAGTCAAAAGAGCTTCTTGCTCTCTGCAACTCCCCAAAAGGAGGATGGAGCCAGGTGGGGGTCAGGCTCCTCTCCTAAGGAATGAGTGAGACAACAAGAGGAAAGGGCCTCAGGTTGCTCCAGGGGAGGTTTAGGTTGGACATGAGGAAAAAATCCTTCCCTGCAAGGGTTGCACAGGGCTGTTCCAGGCTGCCCAGGGCAGTGGTGGAGTCCCCACCCCTGGAGGGGTTTCCAAGCCCTGGAGATGTGGGGTGAGGGACACGGGGCAGTGGGGACCTGGCAGTGCTGGGGGAACATTTGGACTGGATGATCTTGAAGCTCTCTTCCAACCCAAATGATCCTTTCTGTGAAATAAGGGGCAGCTCAGCTGAGGTTTGCCACAGGGATCTGGGACTGGAAGGCCACTGCTGGTGGTGTTCATGCAGTGCTTTAGTGGGCCTCCAACCTTACGTGTGCACCAGGCTGTAGCTGTAGCATGAACTGTTAGCAGCCTGAGGGCTGTGGGGTTCCAGGAGTTGGGGGCTTGATGTGGAGTGGGCAGGGCTGGCAGCAGAGCAGAATGCTGCTGTTGGCACGTGCAGGACCATGGATGGGGTGGCTGCTGGAGCTGGACCCACAGCAGCTGCAGGGACACATCTTCTGGCATGTTCCAGTGCAAGTTTTAAAACATTGAGAGGAAAACACACTATACTTAATCCCCCTTGCTCCCCAGTTCCAAATAATTAATTATTTGGATCAGGATGAATATTTTAAATTTCCTTTCAACCTTTTTAATACGGATTAAAAACTAAAACTTTCCATGCCTAAAACATCAGGAGAGGCCCTGAGGGAGCTGCTGGAATAACAGAGCTCAGGAGGGTTTGGCCTCACTTCAGAAGCAGTGGCTGCCTCCTAATTTTGCAGCCCCTCTGCCAGGGGAGAGCTCTGGGAACTGCTCCAGTCCCAGCAGAGCAGTGAGGTGGGGGACGAAGCCTCCCTGCTGGGTTTTGTCCTTTTCTCCTAACATTGACCAACTCCCCCCACCCCCATAACCAAACTGAAATTAAGACTGTTTCAATAATAGCTGTTGGTACAGATACAAAAATAACACGACTGATACTTCAAAACCATGAGAGTGAAGTGGGTAGGAGATGGGAAACAACTGCAGTCTTCATAATAATTGTCTTGTTTTCTCCCTCATTGTTGTTTTCCTTTTGGAAATCTTAGTTTGCTTGGTGCACATTTGTGTTCCAGAGGTTATAGCTGACATTAGTTAGGTTCCAGTCTCCAGTCTCTCTCAAAACCATATTAAAATGTAGTTAAGGAGAGGGCATTTCTTTCTATATTCTTCTTTCTATCATTCAATTGCTTTTAAATTAGGAATGTGAACTTTTGATGGCCAACTTTGCCACAGGCAAAGAAATCAAGTTTGGAATCTGTTGTCCCTCCTTCCAAAAGCAGCAGAACTGGAGCAGTTTAAGGGGCTGCAGAGCCTTTGAGAGGGAGCTGCTCCAAGAGCAGGATGAAATCATTAGTTACCATCACCCATATATGTGTGGGGGATGTACCACAGCCATCAACTGCATCAAGAGAGCCACACAGGTCACCCTTGAAGGTGCTGAGCCTTGGCTGGGTGGCTCCTGAGGTGGCTGAGGGTGGGTGGCCTTTGCCTCTGCTCCCAGCATCCCTTCCTGGGATTTTTGGAGCTGCATCTGGGCTGTAGGTCAGTTATCAACGTCCCTTGTGGAGGTTTTCTGTCCAAAGGGTATGTTTTCATCCAGGCTCAGTCACGACCTTTAGGAGGGAGGGGAAATCCTGTTTATCAGAACTTTCATCTTTTCTCTCCCCGCAGTGGAATCTCGTCTGTGAGGACGACTGGAAGGGACCCCTGAGCACCTCCCTGTTCTTTGTGGGTGTCCTGCTGGGATCTTTCATATCAGGACAGCTCTCAGACAAGTAAAGTATCTACACCAGAGCTGCTGGCTCTCTGCTGCTCCTTCATAAGCAACTCTTGTATGTCAAGTGTGCTCTGAGTGTCCTTCTGCAGCTGCTCACGTGTCTGTGTTCTGTCTGTGCCTGACCTGAGTGTATGGAGTAAACGTCCTGAACTGGAGCAGAGTGATGCAAAGATTGTTAGTGGGTGTTATCCTTATCTGTTTGTTTTTTCAGCAAAATCACTTTCTGGAGGAAGTTGGTGGCATGCCAGAAAACAGGTGTAGGAGATAAGAGTCACCTGGAAAAACCAGGTCAATGACATTCTCTTCTAGTTACTTTGGACTATGTTCAGAGACATCACTGAGGCTTCTTTTCCCTTTTTTTTTTTAGGTCAAATCTAAAATTCTTATTTTATGAACACCCATAGCTTCTCTTCCTCATCATCAAATGCAGCATCCACATCTGATGATCTGCATTTGTGGAAGCTGCAAAGCACGAGTGCTGTTCAGCTGCACTCCAGAGAAGCATTCTTGTTTATCAGAACAAACTTTTCAAAGAAGGATAAAAAGAAACACCATATAATTTCTGTGGTGTTGACAAGTTGCTTCAGGGTGGGGTGTTTTTTTTTGTTTTGTTTTTCAAAGCTCAGTTTTTCTGCTTCTCTCCCTGGGATTTGTTCTGCAAGTCATTGTGAGCTGTTCCTCTGATTCCCAGAGAAGAGTGTGGGTCCTCTGATCTGCTTTAACTGCAGGGTTTCTGTTTCTTTGAAACATAATCCCTATGCCACAAGTCTTGTAGCACTGTTCAGGGCTTCTGCATGGTTACCTGTCCATCAGGCTGGACCAATCTTGAGCTTGGAGGCTGTGATCCTTGAAAATCAGCCAGCTCTCCTGGACTTCTCTCCAGAGCCATACACCATGGGATTTTTCAGTCAGATCCCTGACTGGGTCAGTGCTTAATCTCCTTGTGGTCCTTCCTTCTGTCTTGTTCCTTCTGTCACAACCCTGTGCTTCACCATCACACACCCAGCAGCATCCCTGAACAGTTCTCCCTTGCTTGCAAGCGTGGAGCAGTGTCTGCCTTGGTCATCTGTGTTAGGAAATTGCCATCAATGCACTCCAGAAAATTCCTGGGTCTTGTCCTTCCAGCAGGTATTGAAGTGGTTGAAGTCCCCCATGATGGCCAGTGCCTTGGAACTTGAAGCTTCCTGTGGCTGTCTAAAGAAGGCCTCATGTACTTCTTTCTGGTCTGGTGGCCTACAGCAGATGCCCACAGCAGTGCCAGAATTGCTCTGCCTGCTAATTCCAAGCCATAAACTCTCAGCTAGCACATCATCCAGCCCCAGGCAGAGCTCCATGGCTTCCAGCTGCTCTCTTCACCATGGGCAGTCTCCCACCCCCTCATACTGGTGCTGCTGCAGGGCTTGGTGGCACTGAACCTCACCAGGTGCAGGCAGGGAGGCTCAGCCAGGTATTCTTGTAACCACTGAATGTCTCATGCTCAAGAGACCAAATGTGTCCAGCAGCTCCATGAGAGGACTGCTCCAGCAAGGCTCTGTACAATGTTTTGTGTCTGGCCTCTGCCTGTGTGGTGCAGAAAGTCCTGCAGCCAGCCCCAGCCCCACGCCTGGACATTGAGGCTGACAGGATATCTTGTGGCTCCAGGTAATGGTCTGTTCTTAATACATTGTGACCTGCCTGAGGCTTGTGGCACCAACTGTAGACCTGGCCAAGTCTGACTTTGCCATGGGATTGTGTGAACCTGCACTTAGCAGATCATAGAATCATAGAAATGTTTTGGCTGGAAAAGACATTAAACATCAGCAAGTCCAACCATCCCCCCAGCACTGCCAGGTCCCCACTGCCCCGTGTCCCTCACCCCACATCTCCAGGGCTTGGAAACCCCTCCAGGGGTGGGGACTCCACCACTGCCCTGGGCAGCCTGGCACAGCCCTGGGCAACCCCTCCAGGGAAGGATTTTTTTGTTATGTCCAACCTAAACCTCCCCTAGAGCAACTGGAGGCCATTTGCTTTTGTCCCATCACTTGTTCCTTGGGAGCAGAGCCCGACCCCCCCCTGGCTCCAGGCTCCTGTCAGGAGCTGTGCAGAGCCAGAAGGTCTCCCCTGAGCCTCCTTTGCTCCAGGCTCAGCACCCCCAGCTCCCTCAGCTGCTCCTCCCCACACTTGGGCTCTGGACCCTTCCCCAGCAGCTCCGTTGCCCTTCTCTGGCCACGCTCCAGCCCCTCAAGGTCCTTCTTGCAGTAGGAAGCCCAAAACTGACTCCAGGATTTGAGGGGCAGTCTCCCCAGTGCTGAGTCCAGGGAGATGATCCCTGCCCTGCTCTTGCTGGCCACACTAGTGCAAATATAAGCCAGGATGCTGGTGGCCTTCGTGGCCACTGGGGGACACTGCTGGTGTGTCCTGTCACAGGCTGGGACATCAGCACTGACTCTTCCAGCAGCTTGGTGGGTTGGGGTTAGTTTAATTTCTTTTTCTTGTTGTAATTCTTCATTGATAGAGCTGCTGGAGTCCCTTAAATTGGTTCATTGTTTCCCAAGCAGAATGAAAATTGCAGCATGGGATCACTTGTGATCACAGCAAAGCTGGGGGTCACCTCTCAGAAGCTTTGCTCCTTTTTCTTTGTTTTTCATGTGTCCCTCTGTCCTGAACTGTGTGCTCCTTAGAGGAAAAGGAGCATCTGAGATCTTGCATTTAAATCATTTGCTCCCAATGATTTGTCTCCCTGCTCATCCAACTCAACTAGCAGACCTTACACTGCTGTTTTCTCTGGGCCAGTGGATTTTTTTAAATACATTTAGAATAGTTGTGCCTGTGTCAACTTTCCTCACCCTCTGCTTTTTGCAGATGTTTTCTATTTCCCTAACAATGCACATGAGCCATCTTACTTTTCTGTTTCTGAAGATTTAATTCGTGCTGTTGTATAATAATCTCTTCTTTTTTTTTCTTTTTTGGTTGTTTTTTTAATCTGTCCATGGAAGGTTTGGCAGGAAGAATGTGCTGTTTGCAACCCTGGCCATGCAGACAGGCTTCAGCTTCGTGCAAGTCTTCTCCACCAGCTGGGAGATGTTCTCAGTGTTCTTTGTGCTGGTTGGCATGGGACAGATCTCGAACTACGTGGCTGCGTTTGTTCTTGGTATGAAAGTCCTCTGGGGCACAGTATGTCTTCTTTTCTCTTGTGCTTTTCCTGCTCCTTTTCAGTACTGCCTTAGGGTTGATTTGTTTTGCCAAGCAACGTTGTTGAGAGTGTGTCCTCACCACGCATGGAGAACACCTCCCCTTCTTGGAGGTCTCCACTTGGTAGAGGTGCAATCCGAATGAATTCATCCTAAAAAGGCACAAAAACAGGAATGAAATAATCCAAACAATGTCCATCTTCTAGTTGGAGAGATGAGACGTGTAAGGGATGATTTTTCAGGGATTTCTGCTGTTCATTTGGGAGCCTAAATGCCTGTTTGATTAAAAAAGTTGCAAAAGTAAAAAAAAATAATTGGGCTAATCATTATGAAGGCTCCTTTAAACAGGTTATAGCAAGAATTTAACTGGTATAATAACTCTTGCTTTGTATGCTTTCTGTTTAACTAAGACCATATTTCATTATGTGAATTACCCTATGAATCTGAGCTTTCAGAAAATAATTATTTTGGGGTTTATTGATGTTTTTTTACATTGACTTCCTGGTCCAAAGTACCAAATGCTGGCAAGAAATTCCTTTGTGCCAAAGCAGGCCAGTGAAGCTGGGGGAGCAGCATGTAGCTAACCTCACTGCAGACACCTGCTGCACCTTCTGTAGTCTTCTCTGATTTCTGTGACAAGGAGGAAGATTTTATTTCTTTCCATCTCTCTGGGTTTGCAGGTCCCAAAGCATTTCAAAGCAATGACCCCTGTTTGTGCATTAATCCCACTGCCAGCAGCTTGGCCTCTGTTAGTGACACAACATGAACTCCACTCGTGTACTCTGATGCAGATTTTTCTGGCTAATAGTGAAATAGTCTTTTAGAAGGTGACACAGGTCAGGAACCTAATTCAGGCATCTTTGAATTACCCTTTAAAGCAGCTGGTCTCTCTCCATAAGCTAGAAAGTAGCCTGGAGAGATCAAGCTGAAGGTAACTGTTGGGAATGGTTTGTGCTGTGCCAGGTGGTTTTAGCTCCTCAAGTAAAATAGGAGATTCTAAGATAAAATTACAGAAGTATTAGCTACTTCCAGCTCCAGAAATACTATATGACCCACTTCTCTTCCTTTAATAGCTATAATTCCCCAGGTTGATGCAGGATCACTGTGTGAAGCAGATTTGTGGTGCCTCTGCTACGAGCCCTTAGAGGCTGTTCGGGGAAGTCGCTTGGTTGCTGTCGAGTTCCAACACTAATCCTCACTCTGTTTTGAACAGGCACAGAAATTCTTGGCAAATCAATTCGTGTGCTGTTCTGCACGCTGGGCGTTTGCATATTTTATGCACTTGGCTACATGTTGCTGCCCCTCTTTGCTTACTTCATCAGAGACTGGAGGATGCTGCTGCTGGCGCTCACTTTACCGGGGCTGCTCTGCATCCCGCTCTGGTGGTGAGTATAACTGAGGTAAAAGAATTCACTCTCCAGAAAGTCCCTTTCTGCAGAGGATCCAGACTCCAAGCCTGTACTGGTGAAATCAGGAACAGGCAGGTGAAGAGTGGACTTTGTGTCCTTTCCTCTTCCCTGTCGTTCAGCTGCAAGTCCAGAGCTTTGGGGGTGATCTGATCGTGCCTGAAAAGCCTACAGGCTTCTATAAAATTAAGTGATGTGCATGCAAAGAAAACAAAACACAAAATAAAACTCATTCTTCTGCACCAGCTGAAATCCTTGAGCTTATAAAAGTAGGGCTGGACTAAGGGCACAAAGAGAGAGCAGTTGTTGTGGGAGGCTGGGCAGTGTAGGGTGACATAGATGTGGTGGAATTTGCATGTCTGTGAGACTTCAGTGTTTTCTTCCACAGCTAATGAAATACTTTTAGGAGGCATGTAAAGTTTAACCAGTCCACATGGTGGTGGTGTTTCCTCACTTAGACCAGCATTTATGTTTGTAATTCCATCCAGTCCCTTAGGAAGTTGGATGACTCAGGCAAATTCTACTTTCTGACTTGCCTTTCTGTGACAGCCTTTACAGTTACTAATTTTAACTGTGTTATTCTCAAAGGATGTGCCTCTTAACATACAGCATGCTGCTTGTGTAGTCACATAGCTGAATTTCTTTATTTAAACTGCTCTCCCATCCTCTGAAGGTTTTGGTTGCTCTTTTTGCCTGAGTCATGGCTTTTTTCTTCAGTACTCCAAAAAATCCACAAAGGTGTTTTAGTCAATTCTTGCTCAATATGCAGATCTGCTCTTGTAAATCTGATTTGTCACTGCTCTCACGTCTGCAAGACGTGGCAAGCTTTGAGCCCTTCCTGCCTGGACCAAGGTGTGCTGGTGCCTGCAGCAGTGCTCTTCTGGGGAAATGCAGACTTGTTATTCTGAACCTTTTCTGCAGGATCATTCCAGAGTCTCCCCGGTGGCTGATCTCCCAGGGAAGGTTTCAAGAAGCAGAAGACATCATCCGAAAGGCTGCAAAAACCAATGGCATTACAGCCCCAGAGGTGATATTTGACCCTAGTGAGGTGAGACTTGTTTAGCAGTCCAGTTGTTTGCTGGACCTGTTAATGACCATGTGGAGTGAATAATTTCCAGGCACAGGACCCGAGCTGTGCCTGTGGTGTGCTACAGACTTCTCAAAGGGGTGAAAGTTTGTCCTTTTCCTGAAAAGCAGGATATTTTCCCTACTTCATTAAGATTTGCAAAGCCCTTGCTGTCCCATTCCCATGGAAACAGCTTTTTGATCCACTTTACAGCCACATTTCCATTTTAAACTGCAGTTTTGCAGGGAGGTGATGGATTTGAGGTACCTATTGCTTTGTGGTCTAAATACTGAACAGATTTTATGCTTGTACTGTCTAGTATCAGTCTATAAAAGTTCTAACACAACTCAAGTCCCTGTAGGGTGGAGTAGGCAGTATCTTTTCTCCATCTTTTTCTTCCAACATTGTCCTGCTTCCTTTAGGTATCTCCCCTTTGAGCTGTTTGGTGACCTTTGCCATTTATGTGACAGTCCCTTGTATATCACCTCTGCTCCAGGCTAAGGAAAAAGTTGTGTGTTTGCTGTTGAGATTGAAGCAGCTTCACCTGGGTTGAAGTTAGCTGAGGTACAAACAAACCTCTTTGTCCAGAGACAGTAGGACAGACATCCTGATTTACTGGAACAGGGTGAGGATGCCAGGAAAACCCAGACTGCCTTGTGATAGC
>NW_008591332.1:16245-23837 GCF_000691845.1 Merops nubicus
CCTAGATTTTCATTACAGCATGATTTTTTTCCTTTTCCCCCTTCTTTCTCATTCTGCAAACATGAAAACTCACCCATTCCCAGCACTGCAGCAGAACAGAAAATAAGCTCTGGCTCCAGCAGCTACTTAAGGTCATTGTCCCTGGACTCCTTTATGCCCCATTCTTAGAAAGACACACTGCTATGTTTGCCAGCTCTGAGTGGGGCTGGATTCTGAAGGCAGGGACAGGAGTGGGGCTGTTGCCCCAGGGAACACTGGACCAGGGGAGGTGCTGCCTTTTGCTGGGTGGGCTGGGGTACATGGTGCTTATTTACAGATAAATCATTGCAGGTCAACTTTCAGAAACACAGCTTAACATTCTGACAGCCAAAGGAGAAGGAGCTCGATGAGGAGACTGTTTAAATCCTTTCTTTTTAAAAGAAAAGTGATGCTGTGACCAAAAAATCTGTGCAGAACTTTCCTTCACCCGTGGTCTGTTCACACAGTTCCTCTGTCTGCTTTCTGAAGAGCTGTGAAGCAAAGGCTCACAGCCTCTCTTGAGTTTTTAGGGAGCATGTTTCCATTGCAGAGGCATTCTCAGAAATCCAGCTGGCCCTTAGCCCCAGCATTTAGAACGTGTGTTCTGGATGGAGGAGCCCTGAGCTCGTGCCTGGGTTATTCCTCAAACCCGTGCAGCTGGAGAGCAGCACCTGCTGCAATATTTTGGCTCCAGAGGTTTCCAGACCAGCCAGGATCCAGCAGGTGACTGGCTGCAAACAAGCTGCAGGCCACAAGTAGAGGCTGGTTGGCTGAATGATCCCAGCTAAGGAGGATTAAAATGTTTGGGTGATAGGTTTAATTTCAGACCTTGTTTTGCCCTCCCTGCCCTTATCATAGCTTCTTGTTCCAGCCTGTCCTGCTAAGGATTATGTTGTTTGCTTATCCAGCTCTTAAAAGGCAGAGTCCTTTTTTCTCATCAACTGTAAGTCCCTGAATTTTACTGTTCCTGGTTTTGTTTTGTGGTTTGTTTGGTTTTTCTCCTTTTTGTTTTTTTTTTTTGTTTCCTGTTTGCTGGTTTCTTGGCAACAAACAGTGGCAAAACTGGAGAATACTTAGGAAAGATCATGTGGTTTATGAGAAAGGGCTGAGCTGCAAAGCTGACTGCAGTTTGTGTGGTAGGAGTTTTGGCTTCAGGCAGAGCAGAAGCTATCAGATGTGAACAACTCCTGGTTTTTTGTAGAAAATAAAGGTTTATGAAAGCAAATACACTGAAGTTTGCACAAGCATCAGACCACTATTTTATCCCCTGGGTCTTCAGAACAAAACACCTCTCAGAATTTTCTCCTGCTTGCAGGGGTTATGTCAACTTCATGTTGCCATTAGCTCAGCTGGTTTACAAGCCATGGGGGAGCTAATGAATATTTGGAGTTGAGGGGCAAGAGTTAAAGGTCCCAAATCAGTGTCCAGCCACTAGCTTGCCAAAAGAAACATCACAAACTGAATATGGAAGAGAGGCTGATGAGGGATTAAGATAAACTACTGGCTACTGTTTTCTCTTTATTGATGTGTTGTCCTGCAGTACATCCAACTACTGCTGGACCACTCTGCTATTTTAGGGAAGAAAGTATCATAAGCTGAAGTAACAGAGTAGAGGATGGTGTGTTAGACCAGGTGGAAGGAGTTAGGAAAGTTTAAAGCAGGGATTAATTGCACTATTTTGAAGCTACAATCACAGTTTACTTTTGTTCATAACTATTTGCACATGCTGTGAAGGAGTGCACAGTGCCAACAAAAGGCATCCAGTCCTTAAACATATTAAAATCTAATTTGACATTCTCAGGTCACGTTGACTTAAAAAAATCAAGGGAGGAAGTAATCTGTGTATGCAGTTTGTGCTTGCACATAATAGAGGGTTGTGAGGCAAGAGTGATTCTGCTAGTTTGGAGAGAGAAGTCTTCACTTAAATATTCCTCTGTGTCTTGGCAATTTCCAGTGTCAAAACTAAAAATACTAAACTATGACCTGTGTGGAAAACTGTGATTCCTCAGCCATATAGTGCTGCTTTTCCAGGGCTGACAGAGGACAAGTTCCACTGATTAAAAACTTAAATCATCTTTTATATATTTTGTAAAATCTCTCCCTTGTTACTCCTTGTCAGGGGTCTAAATTAAAACCCTAAATTTAAAAAAAAAAGCCTAAATTCTTCCCCTTTTTACAGTCTTCTGGAGCACGAAACCTGTTTGCGTGCTTGATGGTTGAATATCTTTGCATTGTTTCCATGGAAGTGGTTTTATTTTGAGGAGCTGGAAAGTTTCCTGGGGCAGGGAGAAGTTTGTCTTTTTGCTTTTATTCTTTGAAGATCTAAGTGACTTTAATTCAGGGAGGAGCAGCTGCTTTCACAGTTAATTGGCCTTTATGGCTTATATGTGTTCGTATAGAAGTGAGGCACCTGCCTCAGCTCAGCAGTATATCAAAATACTGATGTATAACTTGGGAGGGACTTATTTTCAGAGTAATCCTGCTTGCAGGAAGTTAATGTTCCCATGGTTTGTTTGTTTGTTTCCAGCTGCAAGATGCCAATTCCCAGAAGCAGCAGACATACACCATTCTGGATCTAATGAGGACCCGGAATATCCTAACGATCACAATTATGTCAGTGCTTCTTTGGTAAGCCAAGTGTGGGTCAGGAGTGTGCAAGAGCAAAAGCAGCAAAATAATTAAAAAAAAATGCTTTTTGAACACTAAGGTTTTCTGAAGAGATACAGAGAAAACTGTATCCAAATCAACGACCTGGCTGAAGCAATAAAATTCTAATTACTGAGGTTCTTCGTTTCAGTAACAGTCTAGAAATGCATCTGGGCTGTTATTTTTTCTTCTGAAACAGTCAAACTGCTGCATTTGAACATGCCCTGAGCTGAGTAAGAGTCAGATCAGATGGCAGTGCTGCCTGGGAACCCTGCCTGATGTGTGGCCTTGGGGAATCCTCATCTGACTGCAGCAAAGTCTTTTAAGAGGAGTGAGTCATGACCTATCTCCCAGTCAGAGAACCACTGCCCAGGGGGCTGGACACAGCACTGCCTGACTTATGGGGAGAGTCTTCTCATCTCCTTTGTATTGGCTCTGAAATGGATAAAGCTGTCTTTGAAGCTCTGATCTGAGATTTCCCTGGACTCTCCTGCCAGCTGCTCTGCCTACCTGCCACCTTCAGGCTTTGCACTGAAGCCATGTGTTGTGCTCAGTGTGATGAAACAGCTATTTTCTTTTACTGGAAATCTCAGTGAAGCTGTAGTTGCTTAGAAGGGAGAAAGTGGTAACTTAGAGCCTGCCAGAGGCTAGAAAAGTGAGATTTAATTAGTGCATGTACCTTCAGTGTCCTAACTAAGAAGGTCCCTCAGGTGCTCTGGAGCTAAGTCTGTTTGGTGCCTTTTTGAACCGTGCTGCTGTGGCTTAGTGAGGCAAAATCTTGGTGCTCAGTCCACTGAGCTGCCAGTGTGTACAAGCTGATGTGGCTTTTTAGGTCAAGGGATGACTTGGCTAATACTCAAGCCAGATTCCCTTCCCCATCATCAAGCACAGTGCTAAAAACACACTGAGAAAGGAACCTGAGCAGAAAACAGCTCAGGCTTTTCTTTCAGGTAGCATTGCTTCTTTGCAGAAATGTCAGTGCCATTTCCACAGCCTGTTGTCTTGCCTCCAGGTCCAATTGCTGACTCTCACCTTTAGTGGGAAGTGAGCTGGAGAATCATAGAGTGGTTTTGGTTGGAAAAGATCTAGGAGGACGGGGCTGGGTGCTTTTGAGAAGAGCTGCTGTAGCTGGCAGGGCCCCCCAGCAGCAGGGGGTTACCTGCAGCTGGATGACTTCATATCTTCCCAGATACAGTAGGCAACTTATTTTTTGGACCATGAAGGTTCTTCCCAGGTGAAGGGAGGAACAGGAGGAGGAAGAGCTAACCTGTCACCAGTGATCCACTTCGTGCTGTGCAGCCCCTTTGCTCCAGGTTCTGTTGTGAGGTGGATGCTGAGTGCTCTGTGCCTGGACACGTCCTGTTCCAGTGCCTGTTATTCCTTGTGTACCATGTTCCTGGTTGCTGAAGCATAATGTTCTCTTCCCAGCATCTCCCAAGACACAGCAGGGGTGTCTCTGAGGCCAGCTGTGGTCTCCCTGGATCCTGTAGAAGTCAGCTCTTGTCTGGCAGTGGCACAACAAGGGTCGCAGTGTTCCTGGCCACCAAACTCTGTCCTGGCCAAGCAATGAGCCATGCAAGTGTGCTGCCCAGCCAGCTTGGGGTGTGACAGAGAGAATCCTGGGCTCTCTGGCTCTGCCAGGATGCCACACTCCTCCTTTCTGACTTTATACACAAAGCATGGAGGGTAATAATTCAGAAACAATATTCTCCACCCAGAGCTCCGTGATAAACATGAGAAGCTACTGCAGGGCTCAGCAGCAGCAAAATTCAGTAGTGCAAACTGCCAGGCTAAGGCTCTGAGGAGCTGCTCTGTCACCACAGGGTGAATGTTCATCACTCACCTCCCCAGGGTGACCTAAAATATGGAGGCATAGATGAGAAGTAGTCAGGCCCCCATCAGCACAGCTAGCAGAGACAAATGAGATGTCTACATAGATAGATATCAAGTGGCACATAACCAGAGCTTCCTTGCAAGGTCTGAATGAAGTGGGATGGACAGTTGCAAAGTCATGCAATGGCACCAGAAGAGAGGTATGAGCCCATAGCCACAGGACCATCCAGCACCTATGACCATGGGCTTGTAGACCTGTGCCTCACACCTCTGGAGTTACCCAATTGTGTCAATGTTCAGTGGGGTATTTTACGTTATTTTTTTAAGATATATTTTATTCTTTGAATGTAAGAGCAACCTGAAGGAGAACAATTAAACAGTGCTGATGCTTTTTAGCTTGCTTTATCTGAAATCATCACTTTGGCTGCTTCAGAGGACAAAGAACCTGGGAGATGCTCAATGTGCCTTAGTGATTTCAGTGCTTCAAAGATGTAAGAGAAACTCACAGCAACCTCACGAAGAAGAGAAACGTGCCTCATCCCCTTCTGCTTCTTTCAGGATGATCATTTCTGTGGGTTATTTCGGACTCTCTCTGGACACCCCCAACCTGCACGGAGATGTGTACGTGAACTGCTTCCTCTCAGCAGTGGTGGAAGTCCCAGCTTACATCATCTCCTGGCTGCTGCTCCGAAACCTCCCGCGACGGTACTCAATGGCTGCTGCGTTATTCTTGGGAGGCTGTGTTCTTCTCTTCATTCAGCTGGTGCCTTCACGTATGGAATCGTTAGTTGATCTCAAATATGTATGCTAGGTGAAGTGCAGTACCCAGGCACTGGGCTGATGGTGGAGGAAAAGTGTCCCGAGGGGACTCAATGCAGAGGTTTCCTCTCTTTGCCCCTCTTCTTGGTTCTCAGTGCTGCTGCACAAGGAGCTCACACAACATGTCCATTCAGATACACTTTGAAAGGTGGGTCACTGGTTTTGGGAGCAGTTTGGATTAGCATTGCACTCCAGTTTTGCCTCTCATGTGTATCCCTGGCCTTGCTAAGGTCTCGGTGTAAAACCAGGACTAGACCAAGCAGAATCTGGTCAGCAGAGGTTACCAAGAGGCTGCAGAACTTGCTTCCATGACTTAGGGCATGTTTAAACAATTATATTCAAGAGCCTCATTGTGGAAGCATTTTTGGGAAGCAGAGATGCTTGTGCTGGATTGGTGTTGACAGTTAAAATAACGTTTGGCAACTGGAAAAGAGGACAAAGTAACTTTTATTGGCTGTGAAACCATTTGTATATTAATTATTTGTAGATTAATAGCACTATGGACTTGTCACTGTTGAATATGATGGGGGGAGGAGATGTTGCTTAGCCCTTGTTCACACATCAAAGAAAACACAGAAGGGAATGCACAAGAACTTGTTTATTTTACACAGGTAATAGACATCTTGCATTCTCTTTTTTTCCCCTCTTATCCTTTGAGTCAGTTGGACACTGATGTGATCAGGTTTGATTTCCAAACCTAACTGTCCCAGTTAAAGCCAACCCAATTTCCTGTGATTAAATTATTGCCTTGTAGCTAGGAATGTTAATGAGAAACCAAAGCAGGAAACCAAAAATAACTTGTTTCAACTGTTTAACTTTTTTCCTTTTATTAGGGATATATGGCATTGTTTTCATGAACAGAGATCTGGCCCCTGAAATCTGAAAAGACCTCTCCAGCTCTTGTTCTGTTTTCCTTATTTTTAAATTATTATTATTATCATCTTACTGCATTTTTAAATTTAGTTTTCCTTATTTTTTTGCTTGGCAGGAAGCCCCAAGCTCAAGAGGAAATGGAAATGTTGAGTCCTAGTAATTTTTAAATACATACAAATAGTAAAAAATGTTGCCCATGCTTGTAGATGTGTACAGGGAAAAAAAAACAAAAGATCAGATGCTGGAATTAATTAATTAAGCAGGAGTTACAGAAGCAGAGAGGAGCTGAGAGGTACCCTGGAGTGCCAGAGCTTTAGTGAAGCCCCTTCCTGCCTTCTGATTTCAGATCTTCGGGCGGTGTCTATTCTGCTGGTGATGTCAGGGAAATTTGGGATCACATCTGCCTTTTCAATGGTGTATGTCTATACAGCTGAGCTCTACCCAACAGTGGTGAGGAACATGGGAGTTGGAGCAAGTTCCATGGCCTCTAGGCTGGGCAGCATCCTCTCACCTTACTTCGTTTACCTCGGTGAGTTAATTAGTCGGCGTGGGGAGACGCTGGCGGGTGGAGAGTGAGACCAGTGTGGGTCTCTGGGCTTTCTGCTCTTCTCTTTCCAGATCCAGGTGGCTTGTGAAACTGCAGGTAGAGGGTCTCAGCATCTCTGAGGAAGGGTTATAATGTAGATACATTGTGGTTTTGTGCCCCGTGGGGATATTCTGAAGACTCCCAGTCTTACTGCCTCCGTCGGGACACCTCTTGTAGCTGTTGTTTCCCAGTCTCTTGAGTTCCTAAAACCCTTTTCTAGCAACATGTGCTTTGAATGCCAGGCTTTGAGGCATGTTGGTTGGGTTTTGACTGAAAGCATAATTCTTGCATGGATAAAGCCCTACAAAGAAACATTATCAGAGGCTTGGAGCTGATGCCAGGGTTTTTTTGGGGTGTATGTTCTGCTAGGTGCCTACGATCGGTTCCTGCCTTACATCCTGATGGGCAGCCTGACTGTGCTCTCAGGAATCCTGACTTTATTTCTGCCAGAAAGCTATGGCATGCCTCTTCCAGACACCATCGAGCAAATGCTGCTGGTGAAAGGGTAAGTGGCACCTTCTGATCTTACCACATCCTTTGTTCTGAGAAGATGAGTGGACTTGGCCAAGTACTGTCAGCAGGAGGGGCTGGTTTTGGTAGTGTCACTAGTGCCCTGGTGAAGGTGCAAGAGCTCAGCTGGAATCCTGGTCCCTCTTCCCAGGTGTGTATGTTTGTATGTACATCTCTTGGCTCCAAATTACTCTGAGGTCTGAATAAAAGTAAATGTGAGGAATGCATTTGTAAAAGTGTATTGATAAAGGTGTAGGGACACTTTGTGGGTTATAACCTACCCTTCACAGAACCCCAGCATGGTGGG
>NW_008591333.1:0-3850 GCF_000691845.1 Merops nubicus
CGGACGGGTCCTTTGTAGCCTGCAGCGGCCCCAGAGCGAAGCTTCTCCTTCCCAGCCTCTGCCTTTCCTCTTCCAGCCGCTACGAAATACGACGTGTTCTCCACCCCGGGGAGAACATTTTGGGACCTGGATCGCACTTCGTGTTTTTCAAAGCAGGATGTTGCTCGAAGGTAGGACTCGATGAGGCACAGCCTCACCTGCACCTGGTCTTGGAAGGGTCCAGCTCGCTGCGTGTCGGCAGAGCTCCGCACCCCTCACTCCCGCATCAGCATGTGAAACATTCTGCGGCGGATCCCCAGCAATGCCCGAGGGCTGATTAGCCTCTCTAACTCATTAGGGCTGGTGATTAACCCTCTATTCGTCAGCGTCTAATCCAGCTGCCTTGCACGGGTGTTTTGATGTAGGCATGCTTCTAGCTCAGACCCAGCCCAAAGCACGGCAGTGCTTTAAAATGGAACCGTGGCCACATACAGTGCACCTTTAATTCAGTAGCTTATGGCTAGGAGCGTTCGCCCAGGTCGTGGGTGAGTTCCTTCAATTCCATTATCTGCCTGAGGGTAAATGAGACATATGTCTCCTTCCTAATTGGCAACAGGCTCATTCTGGCACTCTTCAGTTTCCTTTTGAAGTTGTGTTGTACAAGAACTTCTTGAAGTTGATTACCATGGTAAGAGGCAGGAACTAGAGGGGAGGGCAAGAAGGGTCTCCAAGCTGTTCTCCAAGGATAGTTTCTGGATTGAACGTGTCTAGGCAGACTATGGAAACTGCCCAGAGCAGATCGCTTCACTCCTCTCTCTTGGGCCCTGTACAAAGCATCCCCCAAGCGCTCATTATGCTGAAACATGTCTCTAATTCATTCACTTGAAGAGCTCTAACAGAAGAGGAGGCGAGTGCTTTCAGTCCAAAATAACCAGTGTTTGCACAATTAATGGGAATTTGTGAGATAAAAAGGTTTGGCGTTGTCTTGTGCAGAAAACAGAATTGAGAATAGCTGTTTCACGTGATAGATAAATGTCCTAAATTAAGGCATTGCTCACTTTCTCACCCAAAAGGGCTGGGTAGGGACAGAATTTAAAATCTAACCTGCATGGGCATTTCTGTTTTGGCAATCCGCAGATGTCAGACTGCTGGTCATTTTTGGATTTAGGACTTGGATGCATATCTTTCTACATGCATTGCATGGAGAATATGATTTGGTCCTGCTTCCACTCTAAATGCCTGTCAGGCAGGTTAGCCTGTGTGACAGCTATTCTTCTTGTTTGGACCATTGGAATACAGCTGCAGGTGAGCCCTAGCACTTCACTTTACTACCACACTGTGGGTCAATGAAATAGCTAACTCCCCAACTGTCTCACACAGGAACTGTTTCAGAAAACCTACTGGCTGCTTTCCAACCTTCTTCACTTGTTACATCTCCTTTGCAAAACAGGTTCTACGGTACAAAGTTATGTCAGCTACGCTTGCAAGTGTAATTTTCACATTTTTCTCCTCCACCAACAAGTTATTCTGATCTAAAGCCTATTTCAAGGAAATTCAGATGGTATCTTTTCAACGTCTCCATTCCAGAAAAGAGTGGAGCAAGTTTCTGACTTGACTTAAATGCTGGGCAGATTGACTGTATGTCTCTCTTTTGTACTATATTTGTGGTCCTTTTGTCACTGGACGTCTGCAGCTTGTTATCTTTTGATTGCTTTTTTAAAACCTGCAAAAAACATACTTGCAAAAGCAAACACCTCCTTGTTTTCAGGTGTTCCATTTGGATCCACATATTTAGGCAATTTTTAAATAGTTCCTCAATAAATAATGTGTCCAGATTGGGCCCCAGGACTGCAGGTGTGGCAACTATGCCATTTCCCCTCTGGCTAGCCACTTTGTCATCTTTGCTGGCTTTGCTACTGAACCATTACTGCTGTTTTAGGCCTGACCCCTATTTCACAGGCATGACAGTGCTGACATAAAAAAAGTTAGCTTTGCAGGTAAGGCTGTACAGAGCTCTGATTGTGACCCTAGCAGTTACAGTCTGAGTGCTGCTTCTTCAAGAATTTCTGTCCCATCTGTGAAAGCTAGCCTCCTGTAAGTTAAAAACTCAGCTGTCATTCTTGAGAGTCCTTTCCTGTTGTCACTTGGATCTTTTCTAGGTGGGAGTTTTAATTCTGGATGCTTCTGATTATCCTCTGAGCACAAAAAAAAGACATTTTGTCCCTGGGCTAAATCCACTTTGTGAAAAACACAGTCCAAAATGATAGCCAAGAGGGAAGGGGCACTCACAGGAAGGAAATGCTACCTCCTTGGAGTGGCCTCTAGTCTAGATCAGGCAGTTACCACATGACGGTTTTCAAAGAAAAAGAAAGCCAACATGGATTCAGGGTCTGAGGCAAGAATACCTGAGTGGTGACTGTGACTGCCCTCAGGTGGTTTGTGCAGCTTTGAACATGTCTCTGCTGGGAATGACTGTAGCACCGACTTGAAAAAAAACCAACCCAGGAATCCTCACTATCCTCGCTGAAGCCTTGAGAAGTTCATTTCCTTAGAATGTGGAGGAGGGTAAGAAGCCTTTGTTGTTCCTCTTACCAAGTTTATCTGAAGCTCTCTCTGCCTTCATCATCCCCTGTAGACACAGGGGCAGAGGAGCCTGGGCCTCCCAGGGCCGGCAGACAGACCAGTGCCCAGCGCTGGGGCACTCCACTGGAACAACCAGCCCAGGGAGGGGACAGAGCAGCCTGGCTCTGCTCTGGAAGGAGACACTCGAAACACTGCCAGCAGCTAAACACAGCGGAGCTGGGGCCAGGGGCTGGAGTCTGGAGCTACAGCACCCTTGCTGTGCCTGTCCAGTTTACTCCTGTCCCCCAGACAGATAGCCCAGAGCACGTTTTAATTTATACTTCCAGCTGATTTTCCCATCCTTCCAGAAACTGCTTTCTTTTTGAGAACTGCTATAATGTAATTAGAGGAATCACAGTGCGTGTGTGTCCACATCTTGTGATATAATCTGAGGGGATATCAAAACAAACTAATAAATACAAACAAATAAATCTAGATGCTGAACAGGAACTAGACGATACCATCCCATAGGTAGCTTCCAATTACCCCAGCCAGTGGCTGGGTTTTTTTGGTGTTTTTTTATGGTCCTTCTGCTCTGTCGGGTCATTAGATGCCTTATGGCCTTAGGTCTTCCTCATCAATGACAAGAACTGTCACAGCACTCACTTGCCTTATAACATGCTTCCCAGTTTTACTTTGGAAAATGCAGCCTAGGAACTTAAGGGACAGGCTGAGGGACTGGGAAGGAGCACATTCATTAATCAACTGATGAATGAAATTGTTTCTTTTTTAAATTGTAATTGGCTAAAGAGGCCCCACAAAGAAGTGTATTTACACTGCACAGCTTTTTATGAGCACAAATGCATGTTATGATGGCTTAAAGCCTGGGCAAAAGCTTGGAGCTTTAATTTTGTTTTAGTAAGTAGATTTGATCTAATCAGATAACAGCAGCAATACAAATTTTCATAATAGCAGTTGGTCTTTATGTGGCCAGTCTAAGAACAAAGGCTTATTGTTTGTGATATCTCTTTCAAGATCTTTTTTATGGCCTAAATAAATATTACAAGCAAACTCCTCGTCAGTAAGCTTTCTGGTAGATTAAAAGAAAAAGGGTGCTCTTTGAAGGTCTTTGGAGTTTTTCCTGAGAAATTTTGCCAAGCGCCAAATACAAATAGTCCTTCACACTCAGTGTCTATCACCAGCTTCTGCTGCCTGTAATTGTTGCTATGAATGAAGAAAAGACTAATGATATTAGGGTAATAAACAAGGATATTTCACTTGTTCTGCACTTTCTCCAAGAAGCAGGAAT
>NW_008591333.1:3881-16659 GCF_000691845.1 Merops nubicus
TCACTCTGAATTCCCTACAGAATTGCGACATGTGAATATACAGGGAAAAATGAACAGTGAGACATTCATCTGGATGGCAGGAAGGGACCTGAGAACTGAAGAATGAGATTGAAACACATTTGTCCGTTCAGGTGAATTTCAATAGATTTTTAAGCAGCCAAGTCCCCAAAATTTGATCCAAAGGCCCTTCCTGAGTTATAAACTCACATGCCACCACCATTTCTGCTGCTGCTTCTGGAACATATAAGCCATTCCACAGAAGCACCCCAGGTTGAGGAGCCTTGCACAGCAATTGCAGGTGTTGTGGAGATAATCTGAAGAACACAGCCCCAAGCAGGCCTTCTGGAGGAAGCCTGCATGAGTACTTGTAGCAGAGCTGCAGCTTTGGCTCTAGTGCAGGGCAGACTAGCCACAGACATTGTGCAAGCCTGCAGAAGCTTGGCTGCACAAACAAGAGTGCAAGAGGTGTGAGGATTTTTTAGTGAGCAGGGCTTCGAGGATGTATTTCAGCATTTTTCTTGGGGGGGGGGGAGGATGGGAAGGACATGAGGGATTCAGATCTGCTTCATTCTGTTGGGGTTTTTCCATCAAAGGATCAGTGCAATCTAAATAAGATAGGAGCTGCACAAGCCAGGTAGCAGGGCTAGGGCACATAATAGTGCATGCGCTGCTTAGCTTTGTGCTTTCTTTCTAGTCTTCATTCCGAGACTTTGATCAGGGGTTACTTCTCTGACTAGACAGCTAACATCCAAAATTCCTCAGGCCTATAACTGAAGTCTTAGCTTTACATCCAGAATAAATAGCAATGTGGAAAGAAGACGGATGCAGTAGGTCATAGTAATGTGGGAGTTAAAACCCTTTTATATGGGAGTGCACTTTGTCCATGCCTAAGCCAAAGCAGAGTGAAGAGAGGAACTGAAGAAAAGAAGATGGAGTTGGGAACTGAGATCATTCACATGGACACATCAGGTCTCAGGTCAATGAGCAGAGTCTTGCATAGGGTCCTGCAGCACTTCTGAGTGTGCTCAGTTGTCCCACACTGCTCAGCTGTGAGAGGCTGTTTCAGCACTAACTGCCAACAAGCTGTATATGTGTTCCATTTTATCTTACAGCTCAGCTTTGTCCTGTCAGCATGGCTGAGTGCTAATAGACTGTTGTATCTACCATAACCCCTTTCCTGGAGCCATTCCAAGCACCTTCTATTGAATGTGGCCAAAAATCAGTTACAGATATACAAAGATCAGTTATTGAAACTTTAATACTATCAGGACATGAACATTTTTCTGACATTTGTTCTTCAAAGTAAACTGGGTTTGAAAGAGGAAGGAGGAGAGAAGAAAGGGTTTCTTTGTCATTGACAAGATTCATATTCCAGGACTGAATCAAGAGACCTTTGAAATCTCAGTCCTCCTAGATGAGATTGTCTATGCCAAGTCAGGCGTAACCTGTAACTAAGCAAAAATGTCCTCACTTACTTGAAGGTTCCAGACTCCTCCTGCTCATTGTTTCCCTTTCCTAGTGGCTCTTTCAGGCCCAGGGTGGTGGTGAATGGAGCAGTTGGTGGCCAGTCACAAGTGGTGTTTCCCCAGGGCTCTGTATTGAGGCCACTTCTGTTCAACATCTTTATCAATGATCTTGGTGAGGAGATGGAGTACACCCTTGATAAGTTTGCAGATAACACCAAGTTGGGCAGAAGTGTTGATCTGCTTCAAGGTAGGAAGGCTTTACAGAGGGACCTGGACAGGCTGGAGCAATTGGCTGAGGTCAGTTGTATGAGGTTCAACAAGGCCAAGTGCCAGGTCCTGCACTTCAGTCACAACCCCAGGCAATGCTACAGGCCTGGGGAAGAGTGGCTGGAAAGCTGCCTGGTGGAAAAGAACGTGGAGGGATTGGTCGATAACCAGATGAATATGAGCCAGCAGTGTGCCCAGGTGGCCAGGAAGGCCAACACCATCCTGACCTGGGTCAAAAATAGTGTGGCCAGCAGGACTAAGGAAGTGATTGTCCCCCTGTACTCAGCACTCATGAGGCCACACAGCAAGTATTGAGTTCAGCTTTGGGCACCTGTATACAAGAATGACATCAAGGTGCTAGAGCAGGTTCAGAGCAGGGCAACTAAGCGGGTGAAGGATCTAGAGCACAAGTCTCATATCCCTGAACATGTTTAAAAGTCCTGCAGATGTAGTGCTTTAGGGACATGGTTTAGCAGTGACTTGGTAGAGTGAGGTGAATGTTTGGACTCAATGATCTTAAAGGTCTTTTTCAACCTTAAATGATTCTATTTGTTTTGTACTTGCAGCTGAATTCATTATTGACACTGTTTGTGAGTGCTGCACTTTGCCAGCTTCTGGCAGAAAGATCTGGGTTAACAAACTCTTCTAGGAACTGATTAATCCCTTGTTCCAAAAAGATTTAACAACTGACTGTTGTTTGTCTTCTGGGAAAGGCATCCCGCAACCTTTGTCAGTAACGTTGGATGCCATGTAGAGGCACAGTATGCCAGGACAGTTTCATAGTAAGGGCATAACTACTTCAAGCAGAATTCAGAAGCTGCATACTGGCAGGAACCCAAATTCATTATATCACAACTGTAAACTTGTCCATAACTAGCAGGCAGGACAGCTACTCTGGTGAACATAAGAGAGGGAAAGAAGTTGGCAAGAATGTATTTATATTAGTATCTAACAATCAGAAGCAAAACATTTTAAATTATATAGTTTTTTACACAGAAACTTCTATTGCTGATTAGATTTGAAACCAGATAATTATTTCAAATCTTAGAATGTGCTAGAAGGCAGAAGTATGGCTCCACTCTGTCTAGAAACTTACTCATAAACACTGCTGTAAACTCAGAGAAGTTTCAGTTAGATGAACATAAATGAGTCTCTAGTATGAATATAAAACAGTGAGCTGGACTCTGGACATATACATGTAGAAGCTGGCTTGAAGGTATTTTCAAACATTTACAAGAAAGGTTGTACACTGATGATAACAGCAGTGTGCATATCAAATTTTAAGTTAAACCTGTTATTTGTTATACACAAATCCATCTCACTGTAGAAAAAAATAATAAGGGACAATTAAGATGGTCCTTTTAAGTGCCTAATATTTTTGGGTACAGAGGGGATAAAAGAGGACTATCTTCTATACATCGCTTTTACAAGCAAGAAATACACCATGAAGTTGTTTAATTCTATTTTTCTTTCTTCCTTTTCTCTGGGGAGCTTTTGTGCTACCTGTGACAACCCGTGGTGTTTCACATCAGGGTAACAGCATGGTTCCGTGGCTCTGTGATTTGCCAGCAGCACTCATGCAGGTTCCAAGTGAGCTCTCACATCTTGCTGTCCAAACAGCAAAACCCTTAGCTATAGAGCTAAAGGGAAAAAAAAGCCTTCCAATTTGGCAGTAGGATTAATGTTTGTTTATCCCTTAATCCTAAATCAGGCTTGTGGCAATTCAAGATGAGATTCTCACACACTCCTCAAAAGATACTGCTACCTTTATTAATACAGATACCCTACTCATCTGTGATTCAGTAACTTACAGAAAATGGCCTCAATGTTTTTGTGAAAATTAGCATGAGCAAAAAGTCTACTTTTTCTTTTTTTTTTTTTTTTTTTTTTCCAGATAAAGAAAAATTTAGCAGCATTACCTCTGTCTTTACCTTTTTATCCACTGACCACATCCCAAACACCTCCATGACCATATTCATGGTCACAGGACTTGGTCTTTGTAGAGCAATTTCAAGCAGTCTGTGTTTGTGGTGGGCATACAATTCCTCTAGCTGGCTAAGTCAACATCTAGGAAAAATCTTAAGAGGACCTCATGGTCACTGCAATAGGTTATTGTTAAACTCTAAATCATATTGATGATTATATCAGACTGGCCTTCTCTAGAGTCCACCCAGATAGCCAACGTTTTTTGCTGCTTGGCTCCCTAAAACCTATGGCTGGCAACTGAGAACCATGTAGGCCTGCTGCTCATTTTCATAAGCATCTATGGTAAATATCTGTTCACTTCCACCGGGTTATGTGGTGGAAGCACAGGAGGCTGCTGAAAGAGTAAACAAGCTACTCAATGCTGCACAAAACCACTTCTGAGAATGAAATTTTCCTTTCAAATCACTCTTTTAAATACCAAGCAAATACTCTCGGCCATCAGCAAGGACAAAAAGAGGATCTGTAACCCTTTCTGTATTGATGTGGACTCCGGTGCATTTTTGTTGGGGGTGTGGGAAGGGAAATGGCAAGTGTTTTGTAACTCTCCTTGGGAGAGTTGTTACTCTAACTTCTTTCCTGGCTGGTGTACACTGAAAAGGAGACAGTCTTAGTCCTCCTCTTCAGCTATACCTCAGGCCCTGCTTACTGACAACCTCTGTGGATGTCCTAAGGTGTACACAGCTCTGCTGAGGTGGACAAGCCTTACTACAGCATCCACTCTCAGGTACTGTCAGTTCCCTGCCTTTTTTTTTGCTGTGCTAGTGGAAGTTTCTAGGGGATTTGAAACCAAGTTAACAAAACTGAGCTTTTAAAAAAAGTTAGTACAATAGCATAGGTCAGTTCCAGATGACTCAAAGCACCTGCATCAGCCCTCCCTGCTCCAGACACACACTGCCTGAGGAGGCCAAGACCAGAGCTAAAATATTTACATTCTGTATGTACTCACTTGCTGCCTTTAGGTCTCCATAGAACATGCACTCTGCACTGTAAAATTTCTTGCCATTGCTCAGAAACTTACCCTGTTTAGGACTTTCCATCCCAAAAGCATTTGCTGCATTTCCCCCCCGCTCCCCACCTTCCCCCTTTCCTTGACCACTTACCCTTTCTGACATCAACACAGTAAAAGGAAACAAAATCTCATATGGGGTTTTGGTTCTCTGAACTTCACTGCTCCAGCTTTCAATAACAAATTAAGCATTTACACATCCCTTCATCTCCATGTTCATGGATAGGCATTTAACACAATGGGGTGATAGTTGTTTTTTGAGAATAATATTCTTCCCAAAAGATTTTAGATGGTAACGTATAATGGTGAAGGGTTATATAAAATGCTACACGGAGGGATTCTATTCACTTAAAAATCTTTGCTGTCCTCATGAGAGCAGCAGGATGCATTACTTACTGCCAGCATCTTCCTCCTGCTCATGGAGGGCCAAGATTCAGGGGAAAAGGTAATAACATGCAGAAAAAATTGAAGGAGCAAAGAGATTACAAATGAAATCTTCCAAATGAGAGCAGAGGTGGACCATAACAACTGTTAAGAAACTGTTAGAGACTTCTTTAGTTTACAAGAATATGGAAAAGCAGATAAGTGTAAAATCAAAGGTAGCTAGATATATTTCACCATTTCCTTATTTTCTAATAATAAAAAGAAAGCTACATTTTAAAATTTAAAAACAATGTTTTCTAATTCTTCCACTCTAAATATTTTGAGCTTTTTCTTATGGTAAGTTGATAGTCTATTAAATTTTGACTTCCAAAGTATTTTCTGTATGTCACTGCTTTTGGTGCTGTGATTTTGCTCAAACTTTTAAAACCAGCCATAGCATTTGGGCACATACAAGGAATGGAAATAGAAATGTCTGAAAGACAAATGCAATTTAAAACTACTTGTGTTAAACATCTTATATTATGGTGTCAACAAGACCCAT
Organism: Merops nubicus; assembly: GCF_000691845.1. Taxonomy (NCBI): domain Eukaryota; kingdom Metazoa; phylum Chordata; class Aves; order Coraciiformes; family Meropidae; genus Merops; species Merops nubicus. Next base: position 9,532 of record NW_008591333.1, read on the forward strand.
TTTAATAGTAAACAAATAATAAAAGGGAAACCTGGTGTTTTGTTTTCATGGTTCAAGCAAAGAGAAGAGTAAAAAGTAAACAACATCTTGAATGACCTTCTGTATGTTTAGTTGTTTCTTTTAATAATGTACAACATTTTGGAGTCACAAAGACAAACATTACATGCTTTATTGTTTATAATGTCTCCTTTTAACAGATCAAAAAAAAGAGGGTAGAAAACATTATTATGTTCTAGTACTAGAAATTATTCCCCATAGATACAGTGAAAATATCTTAACAGAATTTTGATACTCACTGCTTTTAATTTGCTTTTCTTTGCAGAACATCCTAAATTCCTCAGTAAGACAAAATGTCAATGAAATTTGAATGCTAAGACTTCACAATTCAACACCCTATCCTATATTAATAATCTCTTTTACTTTCAAGAATAAGATCTTGTCCCAAAAACATGAAATTGAAAATGACAAGATTAGTATTTTAATTTCGAAGGTATGTATTTCCCACTTAGTTTGTGAGCCTCTAGGGTGGAAATTTGCAAACTCACCGTAGTAGTTACAATTGTTACAAATTAAGGTTTTAGTATCATCAGATGGCTTAGAGAATGTCACCAAAAATGTTAGGTACCATGAGATTGTCAGTTACAAGATTGAATGATACTATAATATCCTTGTACTTCTATTTAGCAGATTGTCTTTAAAACCTGGCTAGTTCTTTCACTTGGTATTTGCAATGGGAACATCATAATGGAAGTATAAAGTACTGACATACTTTTTCTTTTCCCAGAAATCACTTTGTATGATGGCAACAAGGATAAAATTATTTTAGTTCAAGCATAGTATGGTGCATCAAACTTTGTACTCATGCTTTAAAGAAGCAGTAGGCTTAAATCACAACAATAATTAGCAGGGTTTACCTATTTTTACTTACTGGCTTAAAGCCCAGTTTTTTTCCTCTCTGATGTAGATTTACTTTGCAGACATTTAGATGGCCATCGGGAGATTGGTCCTACAAGGATTTACACTTACCAATTTTTAAGCAGATTGTGCTGGAGGTCACAAAATTTCTTCCACTGTGTTGTCATTTAATTTCAGTTAAGGGTTTTTTTTAAAAGCAGAGGCAGATGGTTGCAATCTTAGTTAGAAGGGGTTTTTTTAACCTACAGTACACAAACGATGACTTCAGGGCTAAGAATTTGCTCTGCTTTGTACTATGCTCAATTTAAAAAAAAGACCTTCCTCACTTTGAAGAGGTTTTTGTCTCAGATGAAGAGAGAGATAGGCAGACAGATGGCATAATGCAAAGAAAAGTCAGAGTGGGAATAAATTAATAAATAGATTCATCAGTGAGCTGCATAAATTATCTTATGCATCTTTTTGTATGACTTAGGAACTTACAGTTCAGGAAATGCAGTTTTTCATAAAACATGCAGTCTACCATATTTCTTCTTTTCCTTCATTGTTAGCCTCGTTCCTGCCTATACTTTGAAAACTATTTTACACCCCTTTCAAAGAACAATTTCACAGTGCAGTGTTAATCTAAGGCTCAAATTGCCCCAAAAGAGACCTCCCTTTTTAAAAATTCATGGCTGGTAGGCACTTCTGTGTGACAGCGACCTGAATTCCAAACAGTGTGATTGCCCTCCCAAGGAGCACGCTCAGGGAGAGAGCAGCAGTGGCCTGCTCCCTTGAGACGACTGGATGGCTGCATTTTACTTTGGTAATGCAAACTGTTTTAACCTGTTTGGATAACTGAGTAAGGAATTAAGCTAATACACCAGCACTATCAGTTCCACGGTGCAAATTAAATAGCTAGGCTGAGATTTTCACACTTAACTAGTGGAGTTTTGATGCTGCCCTTAAAGTAGATAAAGGAGGGTTACTTCTCAGGTCATAGGAGGTTCTCACAGCTCTTTGGGACCCATCTTTTGACCAGCCAGCCTATCAGATGATGCCTGTTAGACTTCAGAGAAAGGACAGAATCCAAGTCACTAGTATTTTTTAGTGTGACATGACATGAGGTTTTTTTATTCCACAACTGTTAAAAACACAGTCTACAACTTACTGCATAGATAGACAACTACAGAATTACTGATTATTATTTTCACTTTTTCCATAGAGATTCGTGATGTTACGTCAACAGCTAGTACTTGTCTTTGGAATATCGCTAGCTTGTGATATATATGCATTTAGAAGATGTCACTCGGAAGCCCAAGTCTCCATGTATTATTCCTGCAACCTCACAGATATTCCACTCGTGCCAAAGGATACAGTGAAGCTTTTGCTAACTTTCAACTATATCAGACAAGTGACTGCAGCTTCATTTCCACTGCTGGAGCACTTGTTGCTGTTAGAAATCGGAACGCAGCGTGTCTATCCTGTTACCATAGGTAAAGGAGCTTTCAGGAACCTGCCAAACCTTCGTGTCTTAGACTTGGGATTCAATAAGATTCTTCAGCTGGATCTTGATGCTTTTATAGGCTTGAGAAGTCTGACTGTGCTCCGTCTGTTTAACAATGACCTTGGAGATTCCATCCTGGAGGACCGTTACTTTCAAGATTTGAGCTCATTAGAAGAACTGGATCTTTCGGGGAACGAAATCACAAAACTTCAGCCTCATCCCCTATTTTATAATCTAACAGTCTTGACAACTGTGAACCTGAAATCCAATAAGATTTCCAACCTGTGTGAAAGCAATCTTACCAGCTTCCGAGGAAAGCACTTTTTGTATTTTAATCTCTCTCTTAATAATTTATACAAGATGGATGAAAGAGCCTGGGTAAAATGCCCAAATCTTTTCAGAAATATTACATTTAACTCACTAGACCTTAGCGAAAATGGCTGGAGCACAGCAAAAGTCCAATATTTCTTAACAGCCATTCAAGGAACTAAAATCAGTTCTTTAATATTTAGGTCTCATATAATGGGTTCAGGGTTTGGCTTTAATAACTTGAAAAATCCAGATGATGATACGTTTGCAGGGCTAGCAAGAAGTAATCTTCATTTGCTTGATATTTCAGAAGGCTTTATTTTCTCTCTCAATTCTTTCATCTTTCAAAGCCTTAGTAATCTGGAATTGCTGAACCTTTTCAAAAACAAGATAAATCAAATCCAAAGGCAAGCATTTTTTGGCTTGGGAAACCTAAAAATTCTCAATCTCTCAAGTAATCTTTTAGGTGAGTTGTACGATTATACTTTTGATGGTCTACGTAGTGTAATGCATATTGATTTACAGCAAAATCATATTGGGATAATTGGTGAAAAAGCATTCAGTAATTTAGTAAATCTGAAAGAAATTAATCTCCAAGATAATGCCATTAAAAAACTCCCTTCCTTTCCACATCTGACCTCTGCCTTTTTAGGTGACAATAAGATAATGTCTGTAGCTGGCACAAAAATAGTAGCAACATACCTTGAATTAGAACGAAATTGGTTGGCAAACCTGGGTGACCTGTATAGTCTTTTCCAAGTTCCAGATATGCAGTATATCTTCTTAAAACAGAATCGCCTCTCTGACTGTATGAAAAAAGGAACTGTTACAAAAAACAATCAGTTGATCTATATGGATCTAGGTGAAAATATGTTACAGCTTGTGTGGGAGAGAGATTTATGTTTGGATGTGTTCAGGGCACTGTCCAAACTTCAGGTTCTACATCTGAATAACAACTACCTTCGTGCTCTTCCACAGGAGCTTTTTAGAGGTCTAACATCTCTAAAGAGACTCAATCTAGCTTCCAACCTATTGTCTCATCTCTCTCCTGGGCTTTTTCCACAAAGCCTAACAAACCTAAACTTATCTGGAAACCAGCTTTTCTCTCCTGACCCTCAAGTCTTTATGACTTTGAGTATTCTGGATGTAACACATAATCCGTATGTCTGTGGCTGTACTTTAAAAAGCCTGCTAGTGTGGCTAAACGAAACCAATGTAACCCTAGCTGGCTCACAGTCTGACAGGTACTGTGTATACCCACCTGAATTTGCAGGGGTGCCACTGTCAGCTCTGATATATGATGGTTGCAATGAAGATGACCTCCAGGAGACACTCAGGTTCTCAGTATTCATCTTCTCCTCTGTCACTCTTCTAATGTTTCTGATGGCAATCATTGTTTTTACTCGCTGTCGGGGGATTTGTTTTGTCTGGTATAAAACTATCACCAAAAAAATGATAGACAGCCATCCGCGAGTATCAGATAAAAGTGAATACAGGTATGATGCGTATTTATGCTACAGCAAAAGAGACTTTGAATGGGTCCAGAATTCTTTGCTAGAGCACCTGGATTCACAGTATTTTGATAAAAACATATTTACCTTGTGCTTTGAGGAAAGAGATTTCTTGCCCGGGGAAGAACATATCAACAATATTCGTGATGCCATTTGCAACAGCAGGAAAACGATTTGCATTGTGACCAGGCACTTTCTCAAAGATGGGTGGTGTGTGGAAGCCTTTAATTTTGCCCAGAGCAGGTACTTCTGTGATCTGAAAGATGTCCTCATTATGGTAGTAGTTGGGTCACTTTCTCAATATCAACTGATGAAACACCAACCAATCAGAAACTTTTTACAAAGGAGTCGATACTTGCGATGGCCGGAAGATTATCAAGATGTAGACTGGTTTTTGAATAACCTTTCTTGCCAAATTCTGAAGGAGAAAAAAGTGCGACGGAAAGCCAGGAGTATAGAACTGCAGACTGTAGCAACACTTCCACATTGACAGTGTATGGGTTGCTGGCTTTCTAAATACCCCATTTCCAGCTGTGCCATGGCAGGAATAAACAGTTTGCTTCATCTCCCAGGGAAGGAGAGGGTAGAAAGACAACTGTTTCAGTATCAATCCTGCTAAACATGAAGGCAGTTTGAAAGCAACCAGCCAATATATGAAAGTGCAACTATTTTATGGAGCACGACACACATTTTCAGAGGAATTACATGAATCACACATGTTCGGTTTCAGACACATTAGTCCTGATTTTTAGAGCACTACTCACTTGCAGGTCTGCTTCAGCTAGAGCAGGATGCCCATGGTTGTTTTCTAAGAGTCTGTGGTACTGTGTGGGGGTGACCAAGTATGCTTTCATGGGTGGCCTTGCCTGACCATAGGTTCAGGGAATACTTGCTCCTGTCCTTTCTGAACTCTCTAAGTTTTCATGCTCTGTTTCAAAGTTGAATCAGTGCTTTGCACCTTTATGCCTTAAATTGGTGTAACAGATTACATGTATTTGTTTTCTACTTAATTAGTCTCAGCATCTTACCTGGAACATACAAACTTTGAACTTCATTCATCCTCTTCCCCTCCATGACTTCTCTGCTTGGTGATAAAACTACGGTCATCGGTCTACTCCACCTGCTGCTGTTTCAGCCTGGTACTTTTTCAGTTGAGCTGCCTCCTGCCCTGCAGAGAGGAACAGGTATCCCTGTCTGATCTGACGAGCACAAAGAGCATACAAGAAACTACCTCACCACCGTGTGGGCTGTACACCAGTGACATGGCCAACAGCACAGTGACTGCCAGACACCTTTCACATTCTGTGAGTGGAAAGTACAGCTAACTTGTGTGCAGTTTGGGTTGTTCTCTGTATATCCTGTGTCCTGATCAATTCCAAGGTGCTTTTCCGTTTCTGTTGAAATATTTTTCTAGAGTTATTAGTGCCTGCTGCTCTCTTACTTCTCTAATCATTTTACCACTGTTTGCTCAGGTATGTGCCTTCAGGGCGTTGTTCAGGGTCATTTTAATAAAAGTCTGACTTGGTGTTCGCTGTTAGAGAACCTGCACATTTTATTCCAGTGGTGACATATTCCTCAAGTGTACTGTTCATCTTGATTTATACATTTCCTTAACAAAATTTTACAGTAAAATATGACTTCCTTCTCAATCGGTGTAGTCATTCAGGAGCAGAAAAGGGCTAAACCCTGGCAGATTCTCCAGGCTGCATGGGACGCGGGGAGCAGATTAGAGAAGGGACTGAGCGTGGTGAGGAAGCCCTGGGTGTCGCTGTTGGCTCGGGTAACGGCCGAGGCTGCCTCAGCATCAGCTGCTGCCCTCAGGGAGGAACATCTTGCTGCAGAGGGGAGGTCTGAAAAAGAACCAGCAGCTTCTCAGAGCCTCCGTGGGCTGTCAGAAAAGCCACCAACTGCATTCTTTGAGGACAGGGGTTATAGCAGGGAGCATTTCACATAAAAACCCACTGACAGATAGCTAAAGGAGGAATGAGTCTGTACAGTAAAGGTGTAGCAGGTCTAGGCTGTGAGGCTACGGCTCTGTACATGGTGTAAAAGAGGGGAATTTTAAAACCATACTTAAGAAATATTTGAATGAGTATCACAAAACGTTTTTGGTCAAGTTTTAATTGAAAGCCCTCTCCAGTTAGGAGCTTATTGCATACTTACAAGAGTCTCCTTTCACTTCAGATACCTAAAATTTACTTCTGCTAACCTGTGTATGCAGGAATGACAAGTAATTACAGAGATTACCAAGATGGCCTTGACCAAGACTTCCCCATTCTGTTTGATATGCTTCTGTCTACTTCATGCTTATGCCACTGGTGGGAGGTGACAATATAAAACTTGCATTTACTTCAGTCTTTGGAAAGGTCTGACTTTTTATATTAAGGTTTTAATAAAACCTTTGGATGAAATTTCATTGTCTGCCTCTGTGCTTATTTTGGAAACTTAAAAGAGATCAAACCTGCGTCAGGAGCAGCTAGGAAAACTCTACCACGGAGGCATCTTAGAAACTTGGAAGTAGCCCAGCCCCCATCTGCCCTTTGGAGAATTGCAAAAAACCTATTGCAAAAGGTCTACAAAAGGTAGTAAAAGGAATTTTGGAGGACATGCAACTGAACCATTCTTTTGACTGTGGAGTGTTTTGCGGATGTATGAAAAACTGCAGTGTCAAATTCTGAAGAGATACAAAATAACTTCCTTTTTTCACTCACTTGTGAAACAACTCCATGCCCGAGACTCTCAGAATAGATGCGATTTGTACAGTCTGTCCTATACAATGAAAAATCGACTTCAGGTAGATCATAAGACCCTGATCACCACCTCCACAGAGTCACCTATTCTTAAATGACAAAGCCTGGGGCATTCTTGAGAAAGGGCCTGCACGGACTTTATACTTCTATGCTCAGCAGG
>NW_008591333.1:16690-85677 GCF_000691845.1 Merops nubicus
TCCTGTACAAAAATGGAGAATGACTATGCTTGATGAATTAAGGCTGTAAATTGAGCCTCAACCTCATAACTATTGATTAGATTCCCTTCGGGCTCACTGGGAACATTACTGCTCTATTAGAATTTTATGGTTCCTTAGTTAGGAGTTGGGATAGTCTCATCAGTTTTACTCACCTTCCTCCGTGAAAGACATTAACTTGTTGGAGAGTCTCCAGAATGGGGTGTGAAGTGTGGCACTGGCTCTAAAGCAACCTATTAAGGCGGAAGCTGGTGAATTTATTTGCAGTAGCAGCACAGGGAATATTCAGAGGACAGTGAGTCAGTGCCACGTGGTATCAGCTCAGATATTTAATAGTAAAAGCCTGCCCCCATCATTGCAACATACATTATAAACATTAACTGGTCAGGCAGGCAGCATTGTTCAACAGCAATAGCTAGCTGGCCTCTCAGAGTCCAAAGCTTGCGTGGGCTCTTACTCAAATCAAGCCACTCAGTACCAGAACCCAGATTCTACAAACATATTCCTGTGGAGGGTTAACATAAGCCAACACTTATATGCTCACAAATTATTTCATATTTTAGAGGCTTACTATTTCACTTATAGTGAAATCAGGCTTCTCCTCCCATCCCATCTGACGTGCATATTAGTCTCCACAAAATGTTGTCCAATTATATTTGCTAATCCCAATTGCTAACCCCTCCTCAGAGAGACTGTTCATCATGCTGGTTGATCTATCACCTTGTTAATTTACAGTTGTTGTCCATCATTGTTCCAACCCCAATGGCTGTATGAGCTGTGTGGACAGCAGGTAGTACAGGTAGCATAGATAAGACTACAGAGAGTTAAATCTCGAGTGGGACACCCCTACATACGTTGCTCAGAATCACTCTGCCTTTCATTTTCTTGTGTCACATCATTAACTCAGCTCATTTGCTGACTTCTGGGTCTTTTTCAGCATGACAGCTCTCCTGCTTCTCACTGCCAGAGACCATCTGGGTTTCAGATTATTGAATCCCACCTTCTCAATTTCACATGGTGCTGATTATGTTACAATGGCTTTAACATGTTCTGTTCTTGCTGGAACTGTCAATAGCAGCAGTCCAGTTAAATCACAGAGCAAAGTCCATACCTGGCAAAATACTTACAGATGAAGAGCAATACAGAACTGAGTGGCAGGAGTGAGGTGAAGCCAATGCAAATGGAGCAGAAGCAGCACACGTGAATCTCTGGGAAAGCAGCCAAGTTAGGAAGGGTACACGTGGTGGTCTGAGCATCTTGCCATCAAAAGGTGACTTGGGTTCCATGAGGAGTGGAAGCTTGAAGCAAGCAAAGACAGACAAGAAACATTTTACATCTTTAGGGTCTAACCATACAAACATGACCAAACATAACGCCCTAGTGCAGTAAGCAGATTTAACTTAAAATAGGATGAGCACCACCAAATCTTTGCAAGGTTTCTTTGTACTATGTGGTACTGCCAACAGCAAGCATGCTGTTATGTAAAAGACAGATTCCAAAATCAGAAGGTTGGTGTAAAACCCCCAAAAGTTTAGAAAATTATTATAAATGTCTGATATTTGGCCCTGTAAGGCCACAGTTTTACACTTTCTCCGTGATCCTATAAAGGTGCATATTCATGCTGTCCATGAATACAAGTGCCAAGGCTTTAAGAAATAATCCAAGTATTTCAGGACTTCTGCTTAACTGTGAAGTACATCTAAATTAGTCAGGCCTTGAATAAGGAAGAGCTTTAGGAAAATGGGGAAGAAAAGACTGTCTGGCCTTTCCAGCTTCCCAACCTGCTCTGAGCATGGGTCTTACATCCTGTATATCCTCTTTCATTCTTGCAAGATTTTTTAGTTGTTGCTGATAAATAGGATCAGCAAAACTACAGCCTTGACTGCAATGGAATAAGTTGAAGAAGTGACAATATGAAGATTTCCCATACAGGCAAATTTATATCAGCAGTCCTTAGAAGGCCTCTTCTGGTTTTGATTCCTTTAGGCTGCTTGTCAGTCTCCAAGCAGGCATCTAACACCTTTGGGATGCCTACAGCTCATTCTGCTTTTGGATACAAGCACTTTTGCATATAGAGCTATTAGTTCCCTGTTTTCTGTTTTGCCCTTCACAAAGATGAGTGAAGCACCTTGGTCTTCAGTCTCACTGTGCTGCTTCTGGCAGCCACCAAACATTCCATATACCTGGAACAGAACGGCAGGTGCTGCTCCACCAGTATTTCCTTCAACTAAGCAAAAGCTGCAAAAGGCAAAGTTTAGAAGCCAAGATTTACCTGGAAGGCCACTGTGAGCACTGACTGGAACTACAGAGAATGCTGGATGCCAGGCAGGTACCAGACATTTTAAATTCAGCCTTGTAAGTCAACCTTGCATCATATCTAGGCCTTACTGTTGGGCCAATCCAACTCCTGCATCATTCCTTCTTGCTCTTGGTACAGATTGACAGGAGGCTTCTCATCCCTTTCTAACCTTAACTATGCTTTCTGTATTCTGTATATACAGTGCAGTGGGTGCCAAAAATAAGCCTACATTTCCTTTCCCAATGTGCAAAAGTCTGTATAGGTATGACATGAGTTATTTCATAGCGCAAAGACTATCTATTCATAGCGGACTCTGTTTGTTTCAGATGTGGTTTTCCTTCCTTTTAGATAGCCTATTGTTTGTCTTTTCCATTTGTATTAAAAATAAAATCTTTGAAAACTGCAAAGTAAGAGAGAAAAATATATTTCTTCTGAAACTAACAAGTCTCCAAACAGGAAGGTTAGCTTTTTCCTGTTTAGACATTACATTCAAAGAAAGGAAGTCGGGATTTTCAATGATAATAATAATTACATGGTATGTAAACATCAGTAAGTATCAAAGAAGGCTTCACTCTTTATTTAGTGTGTCCCAAATGCTACACTTCTGCTCAGAGTATCTTGATCTTTACCAGTTCACCAGCCTCTTACATCAGTGGATTTATAAGCAGTCATTGCACTGAGCTGATCACCTGTATGCCTGCTTCCACAGCGAAAGAACAGCATTATCAGGCTGCCTCAAGCCTGCATGGAGAGCAACAATGGAGAGAAGTGGAGCAAACAGAGAATCCTCATACAAAAGAGCAGTTTGATGTGGCAGGGTTTTTTTTTTGTGTGTGTCACGACAACACATACCAGGTTGTGTAACCTTTTCATGTTGCCAGCCAAAGCTAAGGACTTCAAGCCATGAAGTCTGTTGACACTGCTCCTAAAAATTGAATTGGCAATGTAATTTCAGCCTTGTGATAGGTTGCAATATTAAAATATAGATATTGGGCACATGTGGTACCTTGTAATAGTGAAGCTAGAAGTGCTTTATAAAGATAAGTTTCCTTTACTCTCTCCTCTTTAAAGATGGAAGAAGAGGCTGGGAGAATGAAGCTACGTACCTTTTGTCATGGGCAGCACTGGGAAGGGACCTCAGGTTTGGCAAAGGATAAGTTATTAACTCTGTTTGCTCTGTTTTGTGGGAGATTTACAAAGTGTGGTTTTATTACTTTCGAAACTAAAGTCTTGCATTTATCTGCAGAACTAATTAACAATGTAAGGTCTCCACTTAATGTGCCACCAGTTTGCCTGTGTGGGGCAGAACTAGTTTTACAGGGAGGAGAAGGTAGCTGAAGATTCATTGAGGGTTGCCAACTTGAGTGCCAGTGATTTTGGGATGATCTGAGGGTACTCAGGACAGGAGCAAGAATTCACTGGGCGTTTCACTGGGAGCTGATAACACTTCTCAGGTAGCCATACTAGCTGGCATTTCTGAGGAGGGTTTTCAGATTGAGAACAAAAGGAAAAACAGTGGAGGACACATGGCCTAGTCCAGGTAAAGATGCACCTGTAGGAATTCCAGCAACAGAGCAGGGAGAATAGGGAGAAGCCAAAGTACTTTTAAACACATGAATTTTCTTTTGAGAACTCTTAAGAGATACTATTATTTCATCAATGATCAAGAAAAAGCTTTGGAATGACCTATTTGGATATGTTGTTTCAAAACAATGAAGTCTAAGAATTTGATGTGAATAAGGGGAAAAAAAGGTGAGACAGCTAATGGTAGTAAGTATAAGAAATGAACAAACATATCCCAACTATAACCTCCTTTTTGCAAAGATCTGATGTTCTGGAATTTACTCCCACAGCTGCTCATCAGAAAGGAAAACCCCAGGCCCATGCACCTAGTCTTTGGGATGGTGAAAAATGCCGGCGTGAATAATTTATTTTATTTTAAGAGTCTTAGCACCTGCAGCTCTCCTGACATTCAACATTCCTGAAAAACAGGCCTTGAATTTCTCACTCTTTTCCTAGGAAGAAAGGCCATCAAACTGCAAAGTGAACACATTCCAATGGCTCCTGTTGGAAGCATCTTGCAATACTCAGTTTAATTTCAAACTTCAGCTGCTTTCTAACACCTTTTTGTAACCTCCCTAGTTCCACACTGTCAAACATCCCTGGACCATCTTTTGTTGCAAATGGATTTCCACCGAGGAAAGGAGCATCCCGTGCTGCTGACACGTATGCTGCATGGCAGGAATGTGTGTGCAATTAAATATGAGTTAGGAAAGAGCTACAGACCATTTTACCGAGGTATGTCTACCATACTCACTACCCAGATTTCTGAGAAAACTGACGGATTAATCACAGCCCTTCCTCATGTCTCTGAAGTCTGGGCTGCACTTTCCCTGACAGAGGCACGACTTTTTAAGATGCTAACTCAGCCTTCAGCTGTAGCAGCCAGTGCTGCCCCTGACAGACCTCATAGCAGAAGAGGAAACAGAAGTTCTTGTGGAATAAAGAGAAATCCAGAACACAGTACCTTTACAAAAATCCCTTGATACTCTTCAGGGACACATCCAGCAAGAGACAAATGTAGAATGTCAGCTAATACAAAGCTAGTGGTATTTCACTTAGCTCTGTCTTTATAATACTTTATCAGGAGTAATTTGGAGTGACTTGATGGAGAACAGACTCAAGCTGGGAACAACAGAACTTGGTTAGTTTAAATAATGACGGAATTTCTTCTTTTCTGTTCCTAAAACTTGAGACATGCTTTAGAAAAGCCCATGCAGTTTTATGCCCTGTTTTCTATTTTTGTGCAGTTCTTCTAGCCTGGGTTCTGGCTGAAGATGGAAACAAATCCTTTCATGAAAGCAAAGACAGGTTGAAAAAGATCTACAATCTGATTTGAAAGAGCTGAAGAACCCAGAGAAGCAAAACAACTACCAACAACAACAGCTGTGCGAAAATTATATCTGAAGCTAGCAGGAGTTTCCAGTGTGAAGAAAGAGGAGCTGCATTACCAAAGAGTTGTCCCTGCCAACTCCCCATCTATTCGTACAGTAGATGCAGGGACTAAATGAAAGGTAAAGAATGGTATGAGAGGCCAATAACCTGAAATAAATGAGACAAATTAAACTTTTCAAGTCTTGTGCATATCACCCTCATCATGCCTCACTTCTTCATCTTTTTTGTGAGGGGACTAGCAGAAGCCCACTACCCTAAGGGTGCTGTAATTGTAAATACATTAAAATTAAGAGACATTTAACCACCATGCTGATGGAACAATGTAAACACAGAAGACAGATAAGGCCTTAACTTTTTTAAACTTAGCCTCCTCTAAAAAGAGGAATCCATAGGCTTCCCCTATGGAGGTGGAAGTACACTGGCACTTGTCTTCACACCCAGGAGAACTTTCACTGAGGACAGACGTTATTCAGTTTTTTTGCTATAACTGGAAAAATCTTTCCTATTTAGCACAACTTATGAAAAGAAAATAATGTAGCTCACTAGAAAGTGGGAACCCACTCCCCCTGGGTGTTCTTCCTTTTGAGTATTTGCTCATACTTCTGTGGTCGTTTTTGCTAACAGTGTCCTTTTCATCAATGTTCTTCTCTGAAGAGACTCATTCATAATATTCTCACTTGGGTATACACACATTCACCCCTTTGACACTTCAGAAATCCGCAGTTCCATTCATACCCCAGCACACACATCAGAAGGCTGTTTAAAAAGCCCCAGGAAGTTTGCTCAGACGTGCTATTTTAGGAGACTTGGACTGGATCTTGGAATTTTACAATATTTAGAGGATTTGGCACCGTGACTATTTCCACACCAGGACGTGTGTGCCGTCAGAACGTGTACCATACACCTCTTGAATAACCTACCTGCAAGCTAAGAGACAGAGAGGAAGGCCTATAAAATGCTTGAGAGTAGCCATAGTAAATAATTTGGGGAAGACCAACCCAGTCGGCCAGCAGCCTGACCCTGAAGAGAGAGGCAGGCCAGGGGCCAGCTGGCCAACCAAAATGCACACGCTGGAACCCCTCCGCCACCTGCACCATGTCCTGCAAGGAGGAAGGGCCACAGGACTCAGCACGTGTTAAGTCTGCCTGAGGATGGGTTATAACATAACTCAGTGTTAGCTGAAGAACTAAACTATCTTATTTGTGTCCAGTGCTATGAAGTGTGTAGCTACAAACCTGATACTTCCTCTGCACAACTCCACTACAACAGCGTATGTGGTATGGCCCTAAAATCGTCAGAAGACAAAAGGGCTGCCCAGTCATGTAGAGCCTAAGGAAGAAGAACAAACAAGATGCTGCTGTTTTCTACACAGCTCCAACATGCTGGCAGCTGCCAAAGACACCTTTATGGCAGAGGTGCCCAGCAATGGTCCATCCTGCTGATACTGCAGTGGTTGCCAGACTTAAGAAGCTACTTAAATCAAAACTTTAAACAGAATGAGGAGGTGGCAGTGGCCAGTCTACCAGCTTCATCCTTGTCTTTCAACAGGCAACCTGGGACACCTACTCACCAACTGTCCTCAAGGAGCAGCATCAGGGACACTGTTCATATATAACAATTTTTTCTGCCACTCAGTTAATCTCCGTGGGTTCCTTGCAGGGCCCAAGTTTTAGGAAGGATCCCATGACTCACCTCAGTTTGCATGTACTCAGTATTTGCAAGCCCTCATAAAAGAGGCCTGGCACTATAACTTAGGATTGTCTGCAGAAAAATTGTACAAGTAGGTAGCTGCAAGTAACCACTGTGTGTGGGCTGTTCTGCTGTCTCAAATTTCAGAGAAAGGTGGTGGTATTTCTCATATGTCTGTCCTCTCATAGGGCCAGGCCATTTATCAAGAAACTGGCCCATACTTCACGTATATGAGACATTGCAATGGCTGATGAAATCCACTGAACAGACCTAGAAGCTTGTAGAAGCACAACAGCAGCTCTTCTCAGCAAAGCCTCACCCTTCCTTCTGCCATGCTGTAGATTCTGCTGCTTCTCAGATGACCTCAGATTACAGAGTTTTTGACTTAATAACTTACTACCCTCTGACCTCAGCTTTACCCCTTTGAAGGAAAAAAACTAAGCAAGAGATGCTCAGGAGGGATACAGCTTGTACTTCACATACAGAAGGAGCAGCTTTTCTTTCAGTGACCCTTTGGTAGCCCTTACACTCAGGTTGGAGATCTCCCCACATCCTGTTGACTGTATTTCACTGGGATGACAAAGCTGCACATCCTGCTTGAACCTATGAACCTTTGGCCAGACTCGCATCTTCAGGGCTCCAGGATACATGCATTAATAATGCCTGATGAGCTATCATGATGTGCTTGATGCCTTAGTCACCAAAATTCAGCTTTGCACAATATCATTCTGTTCTCTGGGGACGTGTATCTGAAGCCAGAATCTTTGCTAAAAGCTGCTATGCTACAAAAATACCATCCACAGCAAAACCAGCAGAGATTTTAGACAGAAGCTGTTGGATTCATTCCTGCAAAGGCTAGAGATGTATCAACCCTCAGTTTTCAAAATAGCATCTGGGATCAATGCAAACCTCTGTCACAAATGGCTCAAGGTGCAAGACTCAGGTTTGCCTCCCACGGAGCTCCAGCAGCTGCACAGATTCCTGACAGACTGATAACTGTTTATGCGGTAGTAAATATTTTCATACTCCATCTATTTATACTTTTATGTCACTACAGAATTATTTATATTTTTTTAAAAATCAAAGATACTAGGGAAGCTGTATAATTCTGCGTTACTTCACAGTTTGATAGAGAAAACAAGACCTAGGAGGGTAAGAGTCTGAGAAGTGAGATGTGATTGCTTTAGCAGGAAGGTTAATTAAATAAAATTCCTCAAGATCTAATCCCTCCTGCCTAGCTCCCACTTGCCTTTTGTGACTACTCTGCACGTTCCGATCTACCCACTGAGAAGTCCTTGCGGGGGATAATGGTTGCAGCCTGCCTGCCCTATATCCACTGACTTTGAGGAGGATGGGAAAAACATCTTTGAGCAATTTTGTCTTCAGTACTAATACACTCACTAGAAATAAACCAAATCAGTAACATGGTGACTGATTAATGGGTCCTTTGGCTTTGATGAATCAACTGAGATGAAGGCCTGAGAAATATATAGATGGTTGTAAACTGCCTGAATTGGGTTTGAGAAGTCTTGCATAATTGTATTGCAATAAAAGGAGAACCAGAGACCATAAGGCAGAATAAAGTAAAAGGGCTTGAAAATCAGAGAATTCTAGAGAAAAACAAACAATGCAGAGAAAAACAAATGGGCCTTTTACATTTTAAACAATCTAAGATCTGACCCAGTTTCATCAATAGAAAGATACCCAGTGAGTTCCATAAATCTTTTAGCTTAAAAAAAAAAAAAAAAAGGAATTTTTACTACATCTTCAGTAGGTCACCACAGCAAGAAGTATAATCTGTTTTCCAAAATCTTAGCCCTTCTTGAGAAATTTTTAAAACAGTATAAGATCTTGATGGGGAAAATCATATGATCTCAGCACTGGACCAAATTCTGATTTACAGCATCCAAAATTATCAAGATTATTTTTCTGCAGATGTGGCCTTAAGCATTATGCAGCTGCCTACGAATTCCACATCTATAAAGGAGAAGTTACAGAAAGGGACCACCGTGGTGATTCACTGCTCTCAAATCTCCCTTATAAAAGAGATGTCTCTATCCCTTCTCAAAATATGAGTCACAATTTTCTGATGTGCCCTCCAATTCTCAGAAAATAGTGTGTGTATAGCATCACAGTAGCTAATGGTTCAGGAATTGCAGGGTTTCTTTGAGAAGCAGAAAGGGCTGCTACACGCAGGTTGCAGCAAATATCATGACCCCTGGAGAGAAGACATCCTTATGGATGAACATGGGGGTGAGAAAACAAAGATAGAAGGATTGCTCTTGACAAGGCACAATCTCTGTGTTTTCCCTGTGACAACCACAAACTTCCACAGTCATAACAGGAATTCATATGGTAACAGAAGCTTGTCAATATGTATTTTAAATAATTCCCTGGTTTTGACTCCTCCAGAAAGCTCTTCAAAAGATGCCTCAGCAAATCGTCAGTATTTAGAATGTCACTAAATCAGAGTATCAAGCACATGGGGAAATCAGCTACCCAGGAACTGTTCTCAGCAGGAGTCACGAGCAACATCTGCCCTGGTACATTACCTTCTCCATTAGCCTTCTGAAATTAGATTTGACTTTGTGAAAAGGAGTGTGCAGGTACCCTTGTCAGCTCTAAAGGCAGGAGGCAGGAATGGCACTTTAATGACCCACTTAAAAGTAATGAAACAGCCATTTATCCTAATTGGAGGAACACTAATTATATCAGAAAGTGGCACTCTTAGATGGCAGAGTGCAAATGCTATCTAATCAAACTTAATGAATAGGTAAAGTATCCTGACAGAGCATCTGTGCATCGCTCACACATTCCTGCAAACAGTAAAATTAGCCTGTAGGGAACTGATCTGAAAATGGAGGTTTTAAAATGGAAGGTTAATTATGGTAGTTGAGTACGTGTGCTTTATCTAAAACCAAGTTCACATCATGAGCCTTAAGGGATGTTTTCCTTTTGAAAGAAATGCAGTTAGTTGAAGGGTGGCTGAAACACGTGAGAATACCCAATGTGGAGGGCCTGTGGTAGTTACTGGGCTCATGTGAGGGTCTCCCAGTCTGCAGTCATGGGATAGAAGGAGGAGGTTCAAGACAGCTTTTGAGTAAAGCTCCTCACCACTGCTGCTAAGCCACAGGGGTAAATCTTATGCTGAGCTGTCTCTGTTTTCTCTCTAATTGGCTCCCAGCGAGCAGAAGAGAGAGGCCTCTGGCACTGCTGCTGGGAGGGAAAGGTCAATTCCAGCGTCTTCCCAGCCAGTCTGGAGTGCAGCAGAAGCTAAGTGTATGGCTGGCATGAAGCATCTCACATCCTTCAGCCCTAAGGACTGAAGGGCTGCTTACTCCAGGCTCTGAATGAGGTCCCCTTTGCTCTGCATTATCCAGGAGAAGGGGGTTGGCTGGGAAGGGACATGAAACAAGGATCAGTGAACAGGTTCCAGAGAGCCCAGCACTGCTGGAAGAGGAGGTTGTTATTACAGGGGAGCTGTAGGGGTCTTGCCTTCAGCAATCACATGGATAGACTAATGCATTTGTACGGAAGTGAGCTGGGCTCTCTATGAGCTGTTCACTGATGGGACCCCAACAGCTATGAAAAAAGAATAAAAACTTTGTCACCTCTTTTAAAAAAAACTCTAATGAGGCATAGCAGTGAATTGACAAAATTGAAACCTCTGCCAGTTAAAAAAGCTATCAAAACTTCATCCTATGAACAAGATACAATGTTAAAGTCAGAAAACATTTACCCTCAAGCTACATTAGTCAGAACCTTAAAATATTAGCAGAATTGGGTGCATGGAAGCCATGCGAACAGCACTGGTTTTATATACTGAAGATGCCAAGTAAACACAGAAGTCTTGACCAAACAAATACTGCACTGACAGCTCAGCTAAAAAAAACCCAAACAAACAAAAAAAAACAAGCAAGCCATGAGGGATGTAATAAAACTCCAAGCAAAATGTGTTCACAGCCAAAAAAACAAAACCAACCTCAACAACTCAGGATAAAAAGACATTCACAACCTCTGAATGCTTACTGAGATTAGACATAAAAGCCTCTTCAATTTATCTTGACTTGTACTTTCCTCTTAATGTCAAAGGGTACCCTGCCGCATAGGGAGATGTTTATACCCTCTCATGGGAAGCCAGAGGCTTCAGATAAGGGAGTGTCTTTGGAAGAAGAGAGCTTTAAAGGCTCGGGAAGATAGCCTTTATTATCAGCCAACCCTCTATTAGGTTGGTGAGATTCCTGTTTGATTTGGCTGCAGTCTCTAGCCTCAAGTCCTGCTCCAGCTTTTAAAATAGAACAAGATCTCCCAGCAGCTGAAAAAGGGTAAAGGGTGGAACATGTAAATAGCAATTAAAGCAAAAATCTTGTTTTTAAAAAAACCCGCCTCTAAAAGATACTCTGCTCTTCCTTAGTGGCCAAGATTGGCAGGCTGAGAAAGCCAAATGTGCCACACAAACCAGTTCAAGCTAAATGTAACTTGCCCAGCTATTTCAAACTACAGACAACAACATAGTCTTGACGTCATCCTTCCTTGCTCTCATCATCAGAGCCAATTCAGCCAAAAGACAGACTTCTGGACTGGGATACATGAGTGCTGGGGGCTGTCCTGGCTTCCCCAACAACCTGCTAGGTAATTACCTTGGGACATCTCTATTGCCTTACCTTTCTGAAGTATTTCTGAGAGCTATAAATAAGAAGTTCTGGATTAGGTATTACTATATGTTCTTATTATCAGCTGTTTTTTTTTTCCATGTAGGCTGGTAAGACTACATAGAAAAAGAAGACAGCTCAGCAAGCCCAGCTTGGTTTGGGGAATAAGAAACCCTCATATCCTTCCTTACCATCACAGAGCAGCCCTGTCTGGCCTGTGCTTCACACGAGCTGAGTGTGCTCAGTTCCCATTTACCATTCATGTTTTTCACTGTACTGGTATAAATCATGACTTTCTTGTCTCTCAGCATTTCAATCAATATATAAAATGTCAGATCAGATAACTGGTACACTCTCAATGCACACTAATGTAATTTCATAATGCGATTTCATTTTTCAGAAAGAATCAGAGAAGCTATTACTGGAACAGGAAGGACTGGGTAATCGATCAAGGACATTTTAAAGGCAAAATTATTTGACTTTTGAGTACCACATTTGGCTTTGGATTATACATGAGTGGCTTCTGTGACTTCCACTCCATTTGCACATGCTACAAACCAAAACTATTTCCAAAACCTAAGCATATATAGAGCTGACATAGGACAAAATGGATTCACAGGATGGTGAAGTGCCAGTACCTTGAGAGATTGGTTAAGTCATAGAAGTTTTTCAGCATCTATAATTTCTTTTTATATAGCGTCAGTATAATTTGCAAGAAGTCATGCTCCAGCTCATTGTTTTCTTTTTTGTTTTCTTTCTGACATACAGGATGAATCTAAGCTAACACGTACCTCCAAGTCTGACAACACTGTATAGAGATCTTGAAGATCTCCAAGGTATGAAATGGAATCAACTACAGAATTCTGGAGAATAACTAAAGAATTCATATGGGGGGGAAAAAAAAAAAAAAAAAAAAAAAAAGACAGCAACAAAAAAACACCAACCAAAAACCAACCAAACCAACAGAAGACAACCAACCAACCAACCCACTCCAGAATTCATGGTATTGGTTTGAGTCTGTGGTCCAAGAGAAGACAAATCCAAACATTCAGTCAGGAGCCAATCTCAGCTCTGCTGGCTTTGGAACCAGAACCGTGCAATGACAGGATGAAGTTCTGCTCAGATCTCTGCACATTTCCTCTCAACTTGCTCATGGCCATATCATCTCATCTGTGTGTCAGGAGATGATGAGATGTTTCAATTTGCTTCGTAGGGAGGGAGGTTTGGTTTAAAATTTTAAGAAGTCATTGCACTGCACAGTTACTCTTATAATGCCCTTAATTTCCAAGTACCTGTGCTAAGCAAAATAACATGAAGTTTCTGTGTGACGCATGGAAATGAGCCAAGAAGCAGAACTAAATACTCCTGAGATAGACTAATTTGAGATTATAAAAGAAGGAAATTGCAAACCAAAATTAAGGTACATAGCAAGGGAAATTGGCACAACACTGTATGAACACTTTGATGAGAATCAAAATCTCCGAAATAACCTCACTGAAACCAGAAAGTGATCTCTGATTTTTTTTTTTAAGCACTCAGAGGCTGTGGGGATGCCAGCACTTGCAAAATGTAACTTTTCCTAAGAGAAAAGAAGAAAAGAAGATGAAGGATTCCGGAGATCCAAGCATCTCCACATAGGAAGTTCAGCAATATGGGAGAAAGTCACTTTTCTTCAAGTCCTACAGTGCTAAAATTAACAGGCTTTCAACCTTCACTGGAGCTGGACTTCATCTGTGGTGTCTGTGTGCAGGGATTCATGTTGCCATGCCATTAGGCACACATGGCAGAGCTGAAAAGTCTGGGCAGATACTGATTTTAACCAAGTTACCTGAAGAAGTCAGTGCAGAAGGTGACTTTACCTCGAGGTGACAGAGATAAGACAGATACCTTGGAACTGTTACACGGAGGCAACTTCATGTCAGCCTGTGCCTTAAAGCAGTGAGGGTTATGTGGGCAATCTGACACAGGCATACCTGACATTCTTTCCAAATTGGAGTGAAAAGACCGGCCTGTGATTTATACAAAGGGGAGACAAAGCTGCACAAAGGCCAGGGGCAGGAAAGAGATCAAAGTTCTTAAACAGAACAAGCTTATTCTTATCAGATTGAGGCTTTTTTTTTCATTTCAGGAAATATTTAAAATATTAATTCCGAGCAAAAATCTTACCCTCAGAATCATCTTTCTGAAAAATGAAAGCTTGGATTAAAGAAGCTACAGTTTTCTTGTC
This sequence comes from Merops nubicus, assembly GCF_000691845.1. NCBI lineage: Eukaryota > Metazoa > Chordata > Aves > Coraciiformes > Meropidae > Merops > Merops nubicus. The sequence continues at coordinate 30,531 of NW_008591333.1, forward strand.
TCTTTTGTGTGGTTGATTTGCTTTATCACTTTTCCTCTTTTTTCACTTTTTCAGTAGCAAAATAGAAAGATTTAGAGAGAAAAAATTTCAAGCAGCCACAAAGAAACCTGGACATTTTCTATACAAATGCTCTTAATTTCTATACAAATGCTATTAATTTTTGAATTAATACAGCGTTCATGCTGATGCAAAAGCCTTTAAAGTGAAAGCACTTTTAAAGATTAGTTTTCTACCATAGTTACTTCACAAGCTCTAAAGTAACACTGTGAGTCTTACAAAGCACTTCTGACATTTCAAGATTTTCTAACTGCACTTGAATAAAATCATAATAATAACAACAGCTTAAACAAAGATCAGCCCTGGAGGTCTGAGTCTCTGGATTCGGGTATCACCCAGCATCAGTTTGAAAACAAAGACCATAACATGACTGATTATTTCTTATTCTCTCTCCAGCACCTCTTTTTAAAGACAGCATTTACATGGGTACAGGGCTCACTGGTTCTTATTCCTGCCTAGTGTTCTATGGCAAGCAGGACAGAACTAGCACTAGCTACTGCCAATCCATGGCCAGGGACAGCTACAGACAGTAATTTCAAGGGCTGATAAACTTGGTCTACTTCTTTAAATGGCTGAATTTCTTGTATTTGTGTTTCTCTTAAGAGTTTTCTAGTTCAACCATATTCTGAGGTTTTCACTTAAAGCTCAGGCCTCCCAAATACTGAGATTTCTGACAACTCCACACTCATTCCAGGCCTGTGATTCTGTTAATTCTCTCCAGGCTGCTGGAAAGACAAGGTAGAACAGCAGTCAGTCAACAAGACACTCTTATTTTCATCTCTCATGCAGCTGATATCTGAGAAGAACATCTCAGTGAGGCCCTAAGGGCAGCAAGGACTTTGATTTACTCCAGAAACTGCTTTTAGACAAGTTGCTCTCTTGGCAAAATTTAGAACAAATTCTTGAACTACAAAAGCTCAGGGAAGGTTTTGACTTCCTGCCTCACTTGAACAGACATTGTTTGCACTGTATTTTCTATGATTCGCCCCTCCCCAGCCCCCTAGCAACAACACTTAAAATTTCCTGATAGCATGTCAATACACCACGTTTAAAGACTTCATTGTTCAGAATATCAATAATTATTACACAAACACAATATTGAAGAATTATTTCAAATCCTCATTAACTTCAGTGCCAAGAGGAAGAGGAAACTAGGGCAGGAAAAACTGCAATTGCTGTTATGCATTCCCAGTAACATCAGTCACACCGCATCAATACACTGTCTTCCTTGTTCTCCATCTCTACAGCTCGGATATCCTCTGGCAGAGCCAGCCCAGAGAACAAAAGCTGGATTAGACTTTTGTATGAATAAGAATAGTATCTAATATTGCCTGAGCTAATGAAAAATGTCCAAAGATATCAACCGTCATGCTTCAAGGGGATAAACTGATCACCAGCTGAGGTCAAGAAAAAATAGCTTCCCCACCCTCATCCACACAACGCTCCAGTGTAATCACGGTGGGAACACAATGAGCATCTAAACCTTTTTTTGAAAGAGCTGCAATTGGAAGCACTGGAAAGAAAACACTTGACCAGACAACTCACTCACCTCAAAAATTCCTATAGCAGTTCAAAAACTAGGCAGGGTAGCAATCCCAACCAAGGTAATAAATGAATTTTGGCTCTTCTCTTGAAATGCTGGCAGATGAGCTACATATGGCTGTTTGCTACAATTCATGCCAACACATTAATGAATGCCTGTTAAGGCACTATACTTACTTCACAGCATATTGTCTGCAGAGTCACCAAGGACCCATATTGCAATTCTGCACACGCTGTTTAATTCTAGCTGTTTGAATCACTGGTCCTGCAAGGTCAAACTACCTTCATAAGTCTGGCAGGTCTTCCTAACTCAACTCAAGTGCATTAAAGTCCACTACTCAACAAGACAGTAACAGACACTCTCAGAGGCAGATGTACAACTTAGGCTCAGCTGCCCTGTCTCTACATATGTCCCTTTTATTCCTTGTTCAGCCAATATTAAATACACCTCTGAGTAGCTAGTTCTGTCCTTGTTTTATTTACCAGACAGAAGGAGAATTTATCTGGCTGCCAGTATGGTAGATTTTACCCATCACTGGAGAATTAGGCTTGTCTTCTTCATACAACATTTGAGTAAGAATTATCATGCAGTCACAGTGGAGATGTAATTTAAGAGATGGTGCCTTCTTCTGGCCCTGTGCAAATTCTGAATCAGGAGTAGTTAATGTGTATATTAATTACTTGGCTCTCCCTAATTCTTGCATCTACTCCTCTCTGGTAATATCCTTGGCTTCCACAGTTGGCCTCTTTGTTATCCGTAAATCCTGGAACACCCACAAAAGGCTGGAGAAGCAATACAGAACTAAAAATGCTGGACAATCAAACTATCTGCCTTATTTTGGCATCCTTTTCACTGTTGCCCTATCTGTAATAGTGCAGAAATAAAATGGATACCATGTAGTGCCTGGCAGGGCCTGACCTCTTGAAGGTCAGCATTCATTAGGGTAAATATTTTAGTAGAGAAAGGGCAAGTGGAAGAAGTTTTAGTCATACAAGAATAAAGTTCACAATTTAAGTACCCAAGTATATGCCTTCTAAGGAAGCACTGAAATGTATCCTCAGGGAATTCTGATTCTAGATTCATCTCATATTTTTAGAGATTTTTCCTTGTCAACCATCAAGAGAATTGGTTTGTCTGGGCTGCCTGTCTGGTGTGCATCAGCCACAGTCATACATAGATTAATATTCAGCTTCTAATGTGGCTGCAGCTTAATCCATTTATTGATTTGAAAACTAGATCATTGCCTTACACCGGTATTGAAACTAACTGGGAAGCAGCAGACAGCAGACTTTAGAGGCCCACTGTGGCCTGAAGCATGGGGAAGGCTGGCGGGAAAGCAATCACACGCTGTCCCCACTGAAATCTGTGCATCATCTTCAAACCCAGCTTTAGATACAACAAATCACAGTAACACAACCTGGAGGGGATGAATGAATTGGTATAACGTGGCCAGATGCTGTGTAAGAGAAGAAAGACCAAACATTCTTAGAAAGCTAGAAGTGAAAGACTACATTTTTAGAAACGTGTGAACCTTAGCTTCCTCAAGTAAAGTATGCTGATGTATCTCAAAGCTTCAGCTGGCCTAAACACCATAAGTAAACACTGTAAGAACAAGATCTGTTTGTTTTGGTTTTTTTTTTCAGTGGCCTCAACCATTATGACCAGATCTAGCCTTTAAAGAAATCTGGGATTATGCCTGCTTATTTATTTTATATTTTTATACACACAGTTGCATATAAGTATATGATGCTGGAACTTTGCCAGAAAAAATATTTCCCACTGGAAATTACTCACCTCATTTCTTCTTACTAGAAAGGATGACTGTAAATTCCAGGGTCAGAGAGGATTTCTTTAAAACCTAAATCAAATGATGGTTCCTATGTGTAAGTAGAGAGGTGTGTGAGAAAACTGCTCATCTGTAAGAACAAGAATAGATCACCTGTATTTCCTAGCCTCTATATTTACACACTGGAAGACTGTGAACTGGAAATCCAGTATTTTAGTTTAAAGAAAAAGCAGAAAAGATTTATAACTTTTTATTAATATACATAATGCACACAAAGAATTACTACCAGGTGTCCTTGGTGAGTGCTGTCTGCTGCCATATACTAAAACCCACACCTTCTCCTGTTAAAACCTACACAAACAAACATATAGGAACAACAGATTAGTCAACTGAATTAAAATCTCCCAAGCTAGCACACAGCTGATGGTTGACTGTTAGCAAGAAGATGAGCTGTATTTAAAGCATCAGCATAGGGAAGACAAGAGACAAGCTGAGCTCAGAGCACTGAGCCCAGGGACTACTATAACCACTGATTCTACCCTATCATGAAACAGGTAACCAGTTACCCAGGAAAGGGCTTCCCAAAAGGCAACTACTAAAGACTATTGTAAAGGATAACTTCCAACAGAAGTCAATATTGGTTTATGGCTTAATTTCCTACTGAAGACCACACAACAGCAGAGATACATGTGGTGGCTTGGGTACTGAAGGCAGGTTCAGCAAGCCAGGCCAGAGCTTGTGTTGTCCCAGCTCAGTTCCTCTGGTGGCTAAGGGGAGCGGGGCAAGTATCTCAGGTAAGACTGCCAACCCTTTCCTTTGCCTGGTCAAATAAAAAGGTTCACAGAAGCAAAGTACCCCCTTTGCCAAGCTTGCTGCCTCAGAGAGGAAAGAAATATTTCACCTGTTCCTGTGCTTGTCCAACTTCCCCACATTATTCCAGTTTCAGGTTTCAATATGCTTGTACATTAGTTAACAGGAAAGAAAGAGACTGTCGTGGATTATTAGCCAAAACAACCTCTGGAAATCCTCAGAGAGTGATGTTCCAAGTTAGGTACAATTCACTGCTCCTAAATTAAGATCTCAGACTCTCTGGACAGACTCACTGGGAAGAGACCCAGGTGCTACCAGAAAGTTGCACCTGGATTGGATGTCTGAAGAAGACAGTGAAAGTATATCTCAGATTGCTCTTACAGAGTCAGTAGCTTCCTGTCTCACACTGAATTTGGAGGTTTTCTGCAGTGACTTCAGGCAGGATGCCACAGCCCAGGATGCACATGCTTTTTCTTTAGTGGCTGCAGTCAGCTCTAGGTGCTGGTGTACTTACTGTCTGCTGCTTCCATACCCAGGCAAGCCGGAGCTCTCAGATCTCACTTTACTGAACTAATTCAGCATATGGCAAAACTTGGTAGCTGGGAGCCAAATTCTCAGTTCAGATGATCAGTGCCAGATCAGCCACTGTCCTGCAGAGAAGGGATGGAAGGTATTGAGAATGCATCTTCTGACACAGTTCCAGTTTGCTTTCCCCATTTCCCCTCCCACTGTAGGAGAGGTTATAAACCAGAGTTGCGAATAGTTCAGTACTCTGAGATACAACTTCAGACCCTCTGAAGTAAAAACAAACCAATCTGAGACCTGAAATAGCTTTGAGGAAATGTACATGCAGTCAGGCAAACCTAAATGCGAAAACATGAAGAGGCTGTGGCTTCCTCATTGTCTGGATCCACCACTTCCCTAAGGAAGGGTGGACCCATTTCCAGATAGCAGGGACTTGGGTGGAGGGAAGGAGGAAGATACTAGCAGCAACAACATCTGAACACAAATCTTTGTTCTCGTAATCTTAAAAATACAACAATGTGAAACCAGAGCGAGTGTGAAAGCTGAAGACTCCAGCAGGGCTTCACATCAATCAGGCTTTTCAGGCTGAAGTGAATCAAAACACAGGAGTGAGACAGCAAACATTAGATGTTGGGATGATTTCTGAGCTCTTGCATAGTCAGAAGGCAAACCAGGTTTAAATCCATAGCCCTTAGATTTACAGTCCACCTCAGAAGCTCACGCTGCCCCTGCGCTCTTCCCCGTCCCCAGGTGGGAGAGGAGGTTACAATACAAACAATAGCTATCTTTGGGGCAAGGCCACCTCAATGAGCCATGCCAGCTCTCCTCCATGGACAAGGGGCTCCAACAAGCAAAAGCACACAAGCAGCAGGGGCTCCTTCCTAAGCAGGGCCTCTTTCCATGCAGCAGCAACTGCAAGGACTTGAGGAACGTGAACACCAGGAGGGAGCTGCTCTCGGTTGCCCAAAGGAGGGGGAAAAACTTGCAGAGTAGCACAATGACAATGCACAAAAGGCAAATTTAAACCTGATATCAGAAAGATAAATTGCTGAGAGTTCTTATGACTGGAGACTAATCCTCGGGGATTGCATGGCCCAGTGCCCCCCTGCTGCATAGGCCATCCCACCTGCTCTGCTGCTTGAGATCAATCACTCCCTCGTGGTCAGGGAACCAGGCGAGATACAATAGTGGGTCTTATTCAAGCTCCGTGTCTGAAAGCAGGCACACAATGGCACAACTGCAACCCCTCCAAACTGGCTGGCCCCTTGCCGTATGACAATCAGCTCTTGTCCTTCAGGATTCACGTTCACACACTGCAAGGAAAATGGAGCTGAGCTGGAGAGGAGAACTTGAAGACAGAACAGAGATGGAAGTTGTCTTGAAAGGAGGGTTGTGAAAAGGGCAAGCTAGAATTGAAGCATGTGTATACAGACTTGCTAGCAATGACGTATATTGGGCTTTTGTTTTACTATTATAGGTCAACTGTTTAGTCTTTTTTTCCCCCAGCTGTTTCAAGCAGTTTTAAAGCTAGCTGTAGGCACTTTGAATAATCTGTGAATCCAAGCCTAGCATTTTGAATTTATTATTTTAAAAGCATCATGAAATACAATCACAAAGTGCTACAAATGGTAAATGAAAACAGAGTTTATATGTCCCTACAGTGCTTTTATAAAAATACTGAAGTAATGATAACGTTAAACATTAGTTTTCATAATACAAGTTTAAGACTAGGGCATATTATTCTAGATTTTATATATTTAAAATAAGCATGAATTTAAACATAAGAGCATAGCATTTCTTTGGGAGTGCCAAAACAGAAACAGATCAAGCCACCTTCTACACTTAACCAAGGTGAAATGAAAAATTAAACAAGCAATTTGTATGTCAGTAACTTCTTAGCTACAAAAATCCAAGTATGTCTCTGGAATACCAAAGAATCCAAGCACACACATGGACAGCTTCAGCTATGTGTACATAGCATCCCAAGGACTTAATTCACCTTTTGAGTTCTGAAACATCTAGGCTGGTTGAAGTTATCAGCTTCTATATTCAAGGGAAAAACAAAGTCCAGGTCTCAACCTCCCTCCTCCACTGCCCATAAAAGTGATACAAGCCAGTATCTGGCAAAGAACAAACAGGCACACTCACAATCTGCTCTTACAGATGGTCTCAGTTTTGAGCTGCTTGATCAGGAGGCTGTTCAGTTTCCATCCACAGTCCCGCCTGGCGATGGCCAAGTTCGCTGCGCTGATGTGCCCATGAACCTGTGTAACAGATGCAAAGTAGAGTACATCAGAGTTATAGTACTAAAAACTATTTGGATATACTGAGTTCCTGGTCATCTTGAGTAAGTACAAACATGTATTGCAGGTTCATGGAACGCAGCCTTTCTAGATATCACTGATTTTAAATGAAGATAATTTTACAATTCCCTAACTAAACATCAATCACCTTTTACATGCTACTGTTTGCAGCTCTGTTTAATGCTTTTTGTTCTGAGATAAAAAAAAAATTATTGTAGTCTCAGTTATTGTGATTCACACACACTCTGAAGACAGTTACACCCTCTGTATCATGTACAAGGGTATTTAAATGCAAATAAGGATTTAGGGCCCCTCTCTCTCCCACCCTGTCTTAACTAGACCAATAGAAGGTTATACATCTAAGGTACCCAGTGCTCCTACTGAGTTGTCTCAGATTCTTGCATACAGGCTTGAGGATTGTGCAGTTAAAATACATGAGTTCAAGTTGTATTGCTTTGCAGCTGCAAGTGATGAAAATGCCAGATACAGTAACACTTGAATGGTAGTCTTAATTTTGACACTTTATTTTGTTAAATCTTTCCCTGGTGCTGTTAAAATTATTTCACATATTCAAACTTCTCTGGAAAGTGATACTGTCTAGAGATGTCAGAGAACAGTTACTTGAATTCTTGTTTGATAACAGTATGCTGTTCACCAGGGACATATTAAGCTGAATGGTTTAAAAAGTCCTTATAGAATTGAGAAAATAGCAGAGCTTACCTCGTGGCTAGCCATTCGAAACCTAGCATTTTCAATTTTATGTTGTTTTGTTCAATACTTCCTGAATTGCTTCTTTTGAGTTTCTTTCTGTGAAGACAATGCTACACAAAAGAAGGTGAGAGTAAGTCATTATCTGTCATTTATGTCACAAATTTCATAATGCCTGTCTTTGTGAAGATTATACTTCTTCAGGGCTATGCCAAACAGAACACCTCCAAATCATTTAACCACCTACTGTTAGGAGTATTCAAGTTAGTGCCAGTGTAGCACAGCGCTATTTATGCCTTATTTAGTAGTGTAATATTACTGAGCAGTTAAAAAGCTGACACTTTATACTCCCCAAATGTAAACAAAGCTTCTCTAATAGGAAAGGATGAAAGGGATTATGCTACACAACTACACAAGTTGTATTTCAAAAACTAAAGAAGAAAGGGAATCAACAAATGAGAGGAAAGCTTTCCACACGCAGTTTTATGAAAACATGAAAGACAGAGAAAATTGTTTACCTTTAGTGCATATTAACATCAAAATGAGCTAAAATTGGCATGTAACAGATTCAGAATTGTCAGGAAAGAAATTAATCTATTAGGGCATCTAAGAAAAGCCCAAAATGTTAGAGTCAGACGAAACAGAACCCTAAGAAGATAGAAGAAAGGGTGATTAAGGGTCTTGGACACCTTTGCTGCTATAAACCACAAATTCAAGCTCCATTAGATTGAAAAGAGCATATACTAGGGAAAAGGTTTGATGTTCAGACATGCCACATCAGATCATTTGGAAAATATCTGGGACAATACTATAATGTATTATTGAAAACAAAATTTAAAAACATAGATTTAAAAAACAAAAAAATTCAACAGACTATTTTTTGTAAGAGAAGTGAAGGAGAGTAACTAACCTTGTACTGCAGGATGGCACCTAGGGAGCTCTTCACTCAAAGCACTGCTAAACCCATCTTGCTGTACTGCAAATCTTTTCAGCATTGAGTTAATGTGTCTTCAGTCACCTAATTCTGTTCATTTTTACCTTAATTCCACATTTAGGTAAAACATCCATGTGTTCTGCTTTTGCACATACACATGCCCCTTAGAAAATGGATTTAGGGCCAAACATTAAAAAGTATTAGGAATTCCTATGCAGAGCAAGGAACTCAGTGGTTGTGATATATCTCTGTCTTACAACAGCACAGCTCCAGTAGCTCAAATTAACTTACCTTAGATTTATACCATTGAAGTGAGAGTTGAATTACTGTCCCAGCTTGCAACACACAGGTTTTCTTATTACAAAACAAAGAACTTCCCCAGTAAGAGATGGGGAGAAGAAGTGGCTGGTACAGTTCTTGTCCCAAATGCTGCTGTTACAGTGAGTTAATTTCAGAAGACCTGCTGCTAGGGTTGGGTGAGGGCAGACAACCAGAGGTGTCACCTCATTAGTCATCGCAAGCCAAGCTGTCCTCACATGTCATTCATTTGTCCTGAAAATGATTTCAAATATATGTAAACTCAGTAATGATCTCAGTACATCATCCATCTTAAGATTTAAATGATGACATTTCCTATTATAGAATACTATTCTATTCAGAAGACAAGCCTTAGGTCAGATTTTTAAGGGTCTGACATTTCTTGGTTGATATTTTAAGTCATACTGTTTTCCAAGGATCAGGGCACTATAATATAGTCAGCATTACTGAACAGTCAGCTATGAATAAACTGCTCCCTTCCTAAGCCATGGAGAAATGTGCTAGAATTGCTATTAAGATAAATCTACAGACAGTTTTGGTTAAGGCTTTACACGGGTTTAAGAAAGTTTGTTTAGGCCTCAAAGCAAAGCCATCCATCTGCTCTAAAGACTCATTGCTGGAAAACTACAAATTCTAACACTACCATCATTGTGGCCAGCCTGCAACAAGAGAACATGTTGTCCCTGCTGCTTTTAAGAAGACAAATCAGCACCAGTTTTAATTTTTAATGGGTTGGGAACTAGACTCAACATACATTTTTAAAAGAATTTAAATAACAGCAACAACCAGCTGCTCCTCTGGAATACGTCTATCCATTCACAGGTAAAGTGACATTTACCAAAACCTAAAATATGGAATCCAAACCCAAGCTGGGCATAGTACCTGTAATATATTTCAGAAACCAACTGAAAATTACATGTCTCCATGAGGGACCTGAGTCTATGCAACTTTATGAAGTGGAGACCTTAGAAAAAACACTGGATACAAGCTGCTGAGTAAAGGGAAACAGCACAGTCAGAGTCCTTGGTGTCTACGACTACTTTGTATTCAGAAGTTATAGCATGGTAGTACCTAAAAACTGCAGCCTCTCTAAGCTGTGCACAATCTATTTTACAGGCTCTCCGGACCTCAGAGACGTTGTTCTGGTAAAGTGAGTGAACCGGAGAGCTACACAGAGGTGGAATGATTGATGCCAGGTCGATACTATGTACAGAATAAACAGTCCAAGGATAACGACGCTAAAGAGAGGGCACTTCTGCCATAGTGACACTGGATCCAAATTCATGAGTCTGTGGAGATCTGTTATGAACTCAGAGAAGTTATTGCCTTGCAATCTCTCTTCTTTCTACAGCCTGAGCTTTTTTTTTTTTTTTTTTTTTGCAAAAGGAAGTGTTGTTTCACGCTGTGGAAATATGCAATATTTACTAGCATGGTGTCCCAACTCACCGTTGTAAATCAAATGCTAGGTGTACAGGCACTTCAGCTATTATTGGCAGAAGTAAAATTTAATATAGCTCGCTAGCATGTGGAAAAAATTTAAGGTCTGATTCAATGAAGTCAGTGTGATTTAGGCCTGAATCACCCATATGCTACCTATATTAAGTAGTGTAACATTCTCGATATAAATAAAATATATTCAATTTTGATCACATTTGACATTTCTTGCAGTGCTAAAATTTTTGTTATTTGTCAACCTGTGTTTTTAGAGTTCTTGGACTGACTGCCAGGGCTCCGTTTGCCAAAATTAGAGGTGTTCCTAATCCAACGCATTTCAAAGCAGTTTTCCCACATTTGTTAAATTCAGATCAGATTTAGGTCATTGCAAGTGACTGTGAAAAGATGGATTTTATGTTTCTTAAAAAACACAATGAAATAGTAACTTAAAAAGAACTTTCATGTTACCATACCAGCTAACTACCCTTCTACCAATGCTTTGTATGAGGCTGTTGAATTCAGAGTGATTACATATTAAGCCTGGTGTGCTATTTTAAAGGACTTACAAATTATTGTACCATTTTTTGTTAAACTCGTCACTGTATTACCCACACTATAAATGTGATTGCAATCTAAACAACAAAGACCCTAAGGACAGTACAGACAACTAAGGTATCTAATATGTTACTTTTTTTTTTCCCCACAAGAGATCACTCCCACAAACAGATCACTGCCTTCTGACATAAAGTCTCTCTCTTCTCCTTTGGACAATCAAAGAAGTGACACTTTAATGTCTCACTGCACATACAAGCTACAGTAAAGTCTTTCCAAGACCTTGAAAAGCCAGAAAGCTCATCTGTCGTGTCGCAAGCTACATGTGTCACCACTGCCAGAACAATCACCAAATACCATTCCCAATTTGGTAAATACCCCAGCATGGATCACCACCAGAAATAAAGCTCTTGGCAGTCATTGATCAGTCTTAGGGATGTGTCTCAGTGGGATGTAATTGCCCTTTTTAAGATTTCTCTAAAAAGTGGAACAGAATCCCATCTCTCCTTGCTTGCTCCAAGTAGACTGTCAAAACTCAATTATTAATATTTAGTTTTTTCTCTCATGAGTTTTCTGGGGATAGACTAATGCATAGACACTTCAGTCTTCAACTGTCATTGGAACCAACTCCTCCTCTCTTCCGCTTCCAGGATTTGTACTGGCTTGGATTTTAGTCTGCGCATGAATTGACACCGATGCTGCACACACAGAGTGCTACATACATAAACATTGAACTTCTCTATTTCAATGACTGCTCTTTTTCCAGCTAAGTAATTTGGAAAGAATAATGAAGTTAGCAGAGAGCCAATGGCAAAGTCACAAAATGCAAATACAACAGTGATACTTTTCGCTAGCCAAGTACATTAGCTCATTTTAATCTTTTCTAAGAGTACATTATGTCACAACTCCTTATCTGCCCCATTTTTTTTTACTGTATCAGCCTTGAAGAACATATAAAGCTTAAGGAAAATACAACATTATCACTTACTTCATCATTATAAAGGCAGTTATTAATATAAGCAGTTGGTAGGGGTTTCCTTATCAAAATACAGTTGTGGAAAGCTGGCTTTGAAAAAAAGCTCAATTTTGAGCTCACCAACTGAAAACATCCTATGTTCTGTCGATGCATCAGCTGGGGACCTCCCCTAAGGCCCATGTCTCAAAGGCACAGCTGTGAATGACAGCTGATGTGACAGGCCCTACATAAGCATTACACACTGCTTTGGCAAGGTCTGACTGCAAGTCAATTAAACTATCATAATGTTGTTTTTATTTCAGGAACGATTTATTGCTTAGTATGTTACATACACCCCTCACAGAAACTGCACTCCAGCAGGTGCGGTGGCCAGGGAGCAAGCTGGACAACAGCAACAGCAACAACCGAGTTTATTTCTTATCCCTTTTGATTTCTTTATAGGGCTAGTACTACAAGTTTTAGCTCTTTGAAATTAATGGCCTCTGTGGTGCACAGAAAATCCTTGAATGGCTCTCTTTACAAATGTTTAGAAAGAATCTGTCTCTGAATAGAGTTATGAGTTTTAAAACAGCAAAAAGTGAGTTTCATATCTAAGAAAGAATACTGCTCAAACCACGTAAAACTATTTTAGCTTTTTCTGTGGATTCCAATTTCTAAGTCTATTCCTGTCACTGGGATGTATAAGCACCACCATCACTACTGCCAGACAAACCAGAGGGGTTTGTTGTATGATACTAATCTTCTACGTCCCTTCAATGTGAGCATCAGAACAGAGACAGGCTTTTCCTCCAGTGATACATAACACACCAAGTACATGATGTCACATCCGTCCATGAAATCTATCTTCTGTCATCTGCGTATAGCAGCTCGACACAATCAGCATAACCAAACGATTATGTGAAGAGAGATTTATCAAGGTGCATAGCAATTACGATATACTGCACGTTCCAGCTCTCAAATCCACTCTCCCTGAATGACGAGACACAGCAAGTATTCCCATGACCAAAACAGAGCTGTCAATTGAGTAAACCCTGTATTTAATGCAAATGCAACGCTTGATATCCAATGTCTTGGCTACATGGTTTAGTACAGTATTTGTAACTACATCTTGGAACTTCTCCAGTTAAGAAAACTCAGAGCAAAATATTTAACTTCATGTATTGTAGCCTTTTGAATTTACTTAATTTGATACTATTGACAGTAAGTCTAGAACATGCACATTAACTATGCCTTTCTCCACAAGATATACTTCTAATTTCCATATTTCATGGGAAAAAGATCAGTATTGCAAGGCACTCCATGTTCAATTTTATAACTAACTCCTGATTTTATATACATGCACATGGTATATACATGAACTATACTTTTCTTGTCATCACTGACAAGTAAATAATGTTCACTTACTATTGTTTCCACCTGCATTCTCTGGTAGTTAATGGTAAAATTCACATGGTAACTGCCAGAGAGGGAGGTTTAAAATGTTTTACTGCACTACACAGACGTGCAACAATGGTGGTGAAACTGCTGTTGACCTCCAAGAGCTTTTCTTTGGATTTTGTTAGGATAAATAGTTAAAAAAATTCCCAAAACAGGCTACCCTGCAGAGCTGGTCTTTCAGAGACATGACTGAACACAGTTATAGCCCCACTGCTGTTTCAAGCCTGCTCAGGCAGGAGCAGACTAAAGGTAAATGATGGACTCCAAAAACACGCCAATCTCGGTCTGCCCCAGACGTTACCAATCTCACAAGCTCTGGCTTCAGGAAAAGGGAGAGTTTCTTTGTAACGCTTTATTTCTTGAGATGGTTTATAAGGAGAATTCAAACTCTAATGCCCTGGGACAAAAACTAACTTAAGCATAATCCATTTTATGAGTTACAGCAAAAAAACCATTCTGGACAACATCAGGTTTTACAACACGTAATGGCTTTATGGCATGTGTAACGTTACTGTTCTATAAAATACATTTTTCATTCCAAAATGCAAATTCTATTTTTTTCAGGACTTTCCCTTTTAGTGTTTTAAACTTCCTCTTAAAAGAAAGACACAGGATTGCCAAGTGAAAGATTTATTATAGTGTTTTTATTAACAAACTTTCGTTGGAAAGTTCTGGGCGCATTAACATAGGAGGCACATTGGCTTCGATGTTTGGCATTTGACAGTCAACAGAATTGCACTTCACTGCGATAGCCTTGCTACAACAGTGTGAATTTTCGTGGCAACCCTCGTAGTGAGCCTCTCGCGCTGACCTGCTCAGCAGATGGTTTTTATCATTTTGGTCAGCCTTCAAAACCCGGTCATTCTGCAACGCCTGCTGATCTGTCTTGCTCTCAGCTCTCTTTTTCTGCTTTGACAGAGAGCCTTTCTTGCTTTCAACCCCATTCGCTTCTGTACCACCCTTTTCATCACACTTGCCTGCCTGCTGACAGAATCCCTTTGGGTTGTTTGATAGGCTGTTCTCACATTCGGAGCAGCGCACTATTACAGGCCCTGCATTTCGGCAGAGAAACTGTGAGGAGCTCATCACCTTTGGAACAGTTCTAATGTTTTCCTCTGGGCTTTGGTGAGCATGTGAATCTGTCCTGTTTATTCTTTGATGTGCCTGAAACTGTTGCACAGACTGCAGGAAAACATTTTTAGGCAGAGAGTTTTGCGTCATGGTTCTTTTGAGCCTTCCTTGAAGGCAACTGCAGTGGAGGACGTGCTGGACTGGATGCACGTAACCTTCAGCAGCTTGCTGTAAAGCATTTAGAGGAGCTACAGAGCTTTGGATCTGTACGGTTCCCGGTGAAGGAGAACACTGGTAACAGAAGGTGTCACTTAACTGTTGACATGAGTGTGGACTCCACTTCACTGCCACTTGCTTATATGCATCAGGACAGCTACACTGCCTGTTTTGAGTGAAAATGGGGCATATGGCGTGTTGGTCAATAGATGTCTGTAGCATAGCTGAACTAGCAACATTTTTAATGCTTTTACTCACTTCACTGTTATAGGCTGAATGCATAGGCATGCACGTGTTTTGGGGCCTGCTGCTGAAGAGCTCTGAGCAGATATGAGTTTCTTCATAAGTCACTTTCTCTGCAGGGTTACAGACACCAGTTTGTGACGCCAGAGGCTCAAGCTCATAGTGCTCATGCTCCATTTCTGGTTTTTGATTTCTGGAGTCCAGCTGATACTTGCTAATAGGAAGTGATTTATTTTGGCCTCTGCCTCCTTGGGCTCCTGAAAAGGTCTGTGAGAAGGCACTACACCGCATTTTTTTTGGTAGTGGGATCTGGCCACAAGTGCCCTGGGGTCCAAGGCATCGGCACATGCACTGGAAGAAGAACGTTGCAAAAGCCCAACTAATGCACATTATAAGCATCATGAAAGTGCCAAGCTGCGTGTATGCCAACACTGTAGAAGGCATCATCATTGCTCCAGCTACAAATGTAGTCAGTGCAGCCATTGCAATGGCGGAACCCATACGGCTTAAAGAAAAAATGACTTTTCCCTCCCGGTCGGGGTCAGGGGCTAAGCGATAAGCCACTCCATAGTGAACAGCAAAGTCTACAGATAAGCCAACAGCCACTGAAATAGTGACAGATTCTAACACATTTAGCTCCCATCCAAGAAGAACCAGAGATCCTACAGTGACAAATATAGTCCCTGCTATTGAAACTATTGCATAAAGGCTTATAATTATATTCCAAGTTGTAAGAAGCATCACACTAAATGCAACAGCAACTGAAAGACCCATGGCAATCAGAGTGCCATCAGAAAGACTGTCCTGAAGATCATAAAATTCAAGGTTACTCACAAACCAACCATTGTTAAGACCTTCAGGAGCAGAACTAAGCTCACTTGAAATCCACGAGTCCACCTCTTTGTAGAACTGATGCATTTTCTCATAAGCCAGCGTGAAGAGGTAGGTGCTTTGGAACTCCAACACCACTGCCCTGATAGTGTCATTTAGGTCAAAGCGAGGCCCTGGGGTTTTACTATCTAAATGGTACCCTGTGCTTCTTTCTAGCTCCATTATAGCTCTCTTGATACATAACTCAAAAACTTCCTGTTTGTATGGAAAGCTCCAGTGGCTGCAGCAGGGGTAAAGAGATGGCTCATCGCAGTCTTGATTTTCCATCCACTGCTTAAATGTTTCAATGAAGCAGCTTGTGAAGTCTTGTTCTTCAGTCTGGTAATAAAATGTTTGATTTCTTAACTTCTGACAGAAACGTAAAATCCAAACCTGTGAAGCGGGGCTAGCAATATTAAAACTGCTATCTAGCTGCAGCTTTCCTTTACTTCTAGGGTTTAAAGGGTCACCGTTATCCTCAGGTGTGACACCCCAGATTACTGTAATTGGCATGTGGAGCTCTTCTCCATGGTGGACACGTTCAAACATAAAAAGCTTTTTGTACTCTGCATCATATCGTTCAAATGGATGAGAAGACCTAAATACCTGAAACTCAGAGAGCTCCAAGGATGGCAATTTCATCTTTGGATTTACACACACAATATAAGCCCCACCAATCGTTAAGGCAAGGAACCAGAAAAGCCAAATATATCGAAATTTGATAACGATGCATGGCAAAACTTTTTCAAAAAATATCCTGGATGCTTCTGAGACTGCAAAAATAATCTTGTGGAACATTTGGCACAACACTGTCCAGCAGTTTTTGTTGTTGTATACCCTCTGCTGAGGTTTCTTAAAGCAGCTGAAAATATTGAGAAGATATCGTTCATGTAATACAACTACAGCAGGTAGCCATGTGACCATCAAAACATAATTGACCAAAATGGCAGTGCCAGCATAAACACCAAAACACCTGATCGCTGTGATATTGCTGACATAATTAGCATAGAAGGCAGCAGCGGTAGTAAAACTCGTGACAAACATGGAAAGAGCAGCGTGCTGCAACGTGATGCTCACCGTCTCAGAGGTTCCAGCATGAGGTTTATCAAATTTAGTGTAGTTCCAAACATCACATAAGACAAAAGCATCATCCGCTCCGATCCCGACCAGAATAATCAATGCCGTGAGATTCATGAATGGAAAGAACTCAAAATTAAATACTACCCGATAGAGAAAATAAGAAATAATCAGGGAACTAATTATTGCAAACATAGTCATCAGCGTGATAAACATGGACTTTGTGTATACGCACATGACTAATAAAACAATTACAATGGCTATGGCAGGATACACAGTATCCATCAACAGGTAATCTTGAAACAATCTGTGTTTTATTCCAAACTCAATCCCTGTGACGGTTGTTACACCATCGGAAGCGTTCCAGTTCTCAAAGTTATCTAGGTAAATGCTCATCATGCTTTCCCCTTTCTCAGTCGGAGAGAAGAGCATGCTGTACTTTAAAGCTGGTAGGACATAGTCAGCTGTCTTTGGGCTCAGAAAATCCTTGTCCACTAGATAGTGAAGGATCTGGTAAACAGCGTTGTACTTGGTACACTTGCGAGGCACATTCGTACACTTGAGCTGGTCCTTCCTTTTGGCATTCATGTCCCAGCAGTCCGGCCCCAGCGTCCCGTTGTAGTAGTATTTGGCACAGGTACGGAGCAGCTTGAGGGTGTGAGAGACATCCCGTTCTACAATTTTTTGACACGATGACCTGTTGTTCAGAATAGCAATATAGTTGCCCAGTGTCCAGCTGGGACAGCACGAAGCAGCAGTGGCTCTCTGGCAGAGATCACCAAACTGGGAATGGGATCTGATCTGTATAAAGACAGGCAAGGCAAAAAGTCCAGTTCAAAGCAATAGTCTAGATTATTTGCAACATTCACCCTCAAAAAAAAAAAAAAAATTATCCCAAATTGATGAAAATTCAGCTTACAGACCTTTTATGTTAAAATTCTTATTTCCACACACAGTTTGTGATCAGTATGCAGCAGATTAAATCAGCAGTAACTCAGGATATTGACTTGTTACAGCAGCATAAAACTGGCAGAAGTGTTAAGAATGTTGTAATTCTGCTGTTTGAAGATGCATTGTGATGGTTTTGCTTCCAGCCTGAGGACTGCTAACTCTCTTCTGCTACCTCACGCTATCTATACTACTGAAAATAAACAATCAGCCATACATCACTGAAGTTTCATTTTGCTTGGAATCACATACTGAAGTTCCTAGGAGAGGCAGGGAATTACCATCCCTAAAGAAAGGATGTGACAGCTTTACAATGACTTCCATCATCTGACCTCTCTTCTACAACCCTCACAGACTCTCATGAGTCTTTTTTAGCTCTTGTACGGCTGACAGACATTTTCCCCAACCAGGTCAGCCTGCTCCCTGGGCACCGTGTGTCCCTAAGTCACACAGGACTTCCAAGGCACAAGTACAAGATAATTCTCTTGTGGGATAAAGCATGCAAAAATAGGCCCTGCTGCAGCGAGGCAACGGTCATGCCTCTGAATGCTGCATCTACCATGGAACAAAGTCCCAAGAGTTGACTCAGGAGTGGAGTGGAGGAAGATGCAGCAGCAGCAAGGCCAGAGAAGTCAGAAGAACAAGCAGGCACCAGAGGCAAGTGCAGACAGGGCACAGAGCTGGGTCACGGGACAGGATGGATGTTGTTAGCTCAAGTGACTGCCCAAAGCCTAGGAACTCCCACCAGAGAGCTTTACAAAAATGATAGCAATTTTAACATTTTGGTTAAGGAATCTCCTTAGCTAAATGAGTGTTAATTCCTTATGTGAATATTCTTTTACTTCAAGAATATTCCAGCTTTAGTTGAAGCCAATAGGAGGCAGACTTAGCTAAATCACCATCAGGCACTTGTAGGCATAACTGAAAGTCTCTATGAAATAGAACTGAAACCCTAAAGTAACAAGGTTAGATTACGGAAAATTTCTCAAGTTGGGGAAATTCAGTCTTGATAGGGCCCAGGGGATGGAAGTCTTAAAAGCCAGAACTTCTGGCTTGCTGTATATGACAAATTAGAATTAATCTTTCAAATAAGTAGATATATGTAAAATTTCAGTCCCAATCAAGTTACACAGAATGAACACATATTAATACAGTCACATTAATAAAGCCATGTAGCTTAAGAGTTTATATGCTTGGGCCCTGAAACCATTCCCCATGCATGTTTTAAATTTAGGTGATCTGAAATACACCACTTTGTCTTTTATTTTATTTTATTTTTTTCTTAGCAAAATTGCACAGGTTTATTATTAGCAATCTTTCATAATGCAGACAAATAAACCTGCATTTGGGGATTCTCATGGCAGTCATAAAAGCTTTATTATGGACTTAATTTTGTCAACTGGTTTCTGAACAATAACAAACTGGCATTCCAAAAAAACAGGATAATTCACAGTTGATTGTTTCCAGATAAAAACACTCACACATGCAAACTCAGGAAAAAACGAACAACCTCCTAAATAAAAGGAAGCACTGGAATAGCATATCTGTATTTTTCATGGCACATCTCCAGGTTAATCCTATGAGGATATAATAGGCAAATTGGGAGGAATGGATTGTATTGTGTTCTCTATGTATTCAGGTTCAAGATGGGACAATGAAGTTTATATGCTGTTCTTCAACACTTGCTGCAGGCCATAAACATTCACTGGTAAAGTAACTGCTGCCAAAGATAAAGTAACATGAGCCAGCAGCTGGAAATGAGAAATTAAAATACAAAATCTAGCTCCGGATAACTCATTAAAATACTCCATAAAATGTTAATATATTGTAGCACTGGGCTTTGTTGGTGATCCAAAGGAACTGAAAAGGCAATTTTGCTGTTGCCAGACTTGGTCTGCCACTGGCAAAATTTTCACTTATTCTGGAACAAGTAAGGAAACTAAGCTGTGCAACCTGCACACACGCCATATCTGTGGGCAGATCCGCCCAAACGGATCTATGCAGTGACACAGAATCACAAATACAGTTTTGGGGAGATCATTAAGAGTCTTTAAATTTTATAAAATAAACTGTTTGCTGTTTAATGGGAAAACATTTTGCAACTAACAGGTGAAAAAAAAAAAAGACTGCTCTTATCCAAGTAGTAAAAAAATTAGAACATCTCCTATAGCTATTTTGTGTATAAAGTTTCCATGAAGATTACAGGACTACCATATGCTGAGCAGCTGCAGGATGGAGCCCCTAAGTGTCAGTAAAACATACAGTTAAAGTAGTTACAAGCAGATGGGAATACAATTAACACATACGGGATATATTGTTAGTTCTTACTAAAGCAAATACTAGTTGGTGCTGAAATCCTGCTTATCATCAGAAAAATAAAACTTCTAAGGCTTGCATCTCCAGAAAATAGTGTATGATTTTCTTGTCTTTGAATACAGAAAGCTTTGCCCCTTATTTCAACATAATTGTGGCTCTCAACAAGCAGGAATTCCACAACAGAAATAACTACAGCCAGAAGAAAGTCTGTAAGACCAGAAGGTCACTGAAGTCATCAATTTCTTCCGATAGCTGCAGTGCAAGTCAGCATCCTCCCTAGGGACTGGCTGCTAGCAGAACTTAGCATTCACAAGTGGGTCATATCACAGCACTTCCTGAAGTTCTAAAGCATTAGAAGTGCTTAGGAATTGTTAGAAAGTGTTAAAATTGTTTAAAAATGTTACTTTTATAATAAGCATTTTAAAAAAATGAATAAAGCTTCAGCACTTTCTGAGCACTGAACATCTAATTTTTATTTCTATGCAAAATCTAACCATAGCAACTTGTTTTGTCTGCTAACTAGCTATCATGATGCACCATCGTTCTTCTCAGCTGAGATGTTCCATTGCTATATTCTTAAATATCTAAATTACAAAAAAGATCCACAGAAACATTATCTGCAACAATATTCTCTATAAATATCTATACAATTGTGGGTGTAGCTGAAGTAGATATTTAATTTTCTGAGGTGTTCTTATTTCAGAGAAAGAGCTATTTTTATGGATACAAGATGTGTGATGTCTGAGTTCTGAAGTAGTTTCATCCTTTCCTCAGAAAGTAAAGCAGTATTTGAAACAATATATTTTTATCAGTGTGCATATAGGGAGGAAAAAAAATTCCTCAGTAATAAAGCAACCATTACAAACGTAATTCATTAACTGTCTTTTTTTTTTCCTAACTCAGACTGCACTGCTTTGCAATGCTCTATACTACCTGGGATTTACCTGCGTCAGCTGTGACTAAACTTCTACAGTAAAAGGCACAGATTAGCATCTCCTCCCTGACTCTCAATTTTCACCCTTGTAAAAGGTTACTCTCCACTGTATCCCCTGATTGACCTGGTGATATGGTTACTCCCTTGCTCAGTTCACTCAAAACTGAGCTGGGTTCATTTAAATCCTGCACTTTACTCACCTAGCTCATTCTGATTGAAAGAGATAAAGGGTAATTGCACGAGCCATCCTGTTGGTGCAATAATCTCTGACGGGGAAATAAGGAATATTTCATGAGCATGTGAGGACAAAAACCACTTGCACCAACAGAGGCCAGCCAGAACAAAATGCCTGTCAGCAGACTGCCAAGGAAGATTCATTACACAATTTTTCCCTAACATTTTAAGTGAGCAAATGCCAGCTATTAGGGAAAACAATTTGGGAATTCTCTAAATTGATACAGTTTTCTAAAAGGCAATGACAAATTGAATAGTGAAAATATTCCTTATGAAATAAATGTGCTATAATATAAAGTTAAGTATTTATGATTGTTTGTGTTTTGGAGGAGAAAAAATTTGAAATAAAAGGATCATTATTAATAGAAGAAAAACCTATATTGCTTTATTAAATACAAAGTCACCAGAATTTTGAAAAATTCATGGTTACTCAGCAGTTCAAAGGAGTTCTCTCCAGCAAGTGACTAGCTCACCATACGAATGCTTATTTCATTTTAGCCTTTGCCAGTTAACTTCCATTAGTTGAAACCGAACATCAATTTCAATCCGAGTGCTAAATTTCTTCTAACACACGTAAAAGAAGGTGCGCCATGGCTCACACAATAGCCTCTGAGGCTGGCTGTTACAATGCCTACTTGGACTGTGCAATGTACTGAGCGCAAGGAAAGCCAAGAAAAATTACTGTGGGGTCAGAGAGAAAAGGCCAAAATGTCTTATTACTCTGCAAGCATGTCTATCCCCATCTAATTAACTTGTCTATATTTCTAGCTTCCGAATCTATGGTCCTTTGATGTCCATCTGCCAACCTATTCTGAGAAGACTGAGCCTGCTTTAAGGATCCAGCTATTTCACCTGAAGGTGAAAAAGCAAGAAAAATTAATTATTTTCTGGGAAATAAGCACCAAAATCCATGGAATATTATTCTAAGAGGAAACATACTGTGAAACTTAAGGAAGTCCTTTCTGAAAAAAACCTCTTGAAGCAAGCATTCCAAAACCTTCCTTCATCCCATTCTGGATGGTATTAGTAGCAAACCCAAGTAAATTTCCATATATAATCTGATTTACAAATAGAAAATTGTTTTTTAACCTTGTCTCGCAAAGGACACAAACAACGTGAAGTCCTCTCATATGCTACTGGATGGCCATAGGCAGTGAAACAAATTTTCAAATATGCACTTCATATCTGCAAGTTAAACAAACTAAATGTCATCTTTACTTACCCTCAAGTTATCTACATTGCACATTGACTTAATTGCATTCAGATTCCATAAGTTCTCGCCTTCTGCTGATGTAAACACCACTCGTGAATAGCGATCACCTGGAATTACAGGAGGGGGGTTTTATAGATTGTTTAGGTGTGTCTGGTATCAAAGGCTCGGGCAAAAATCCCACCATTCAAATGACACAGACGAAATCTTTATCAGGTTATGGGAATTCACCTCCTTTTCAAGATAAGCTTTTTATCTGTAAGACTCAGTCCACATGAAAGTTTCGGTTTCCTTCAAGTGCTTATAGTAAATATGGCATCTTCAATACTATATGCCACTTAGAAGCTCTACAGACATCTATTCAAGCAAAATATCTTCTGAGATATGACAAACAAATAAAAATCAAAAGATCTAATCAGCCAACTATGAAATTCTTGGCACAGCATAATGGTAGCACACAGATAATAGTAATCAAAGGCTGATTTAGTAAATCACTTGGGAATATAAATAATAATTATAAAGCTGTTTCTTCAAGAATGTTTTTGCTGTAGAAGCAAATGATTGCAGTGGAAATTGTTGTGATATCCTTGAGGCCATTTTTAGGAATTCTACAGTTTAGATACACAGAGCTTAAACTACCAATTAAACCACGTTTATTAGAAGACAGCTTTTAGGAAAGGGAAGAATTACGTAGTGGCAGTGAGATCTTTAAGCATAGCTATCAAGAGAAAGATAGATACACACATAAAAACATGGTACTGTGTAACACAATATGGCACTTTGGGGGTAAAAAATATTATCACGTTAATTACAATAATTCCAAAACCCAAAAGAATTATTTTCTTCCACTGCTGTGAATGTGCAGAATCTTTGCCTTTCACCAGACCATAATGAAAAGATTCAGGGGTGGTGGTTTGTGATCTCTGACCGTGCTTTAGGACCAAGGAAACTGAAATCTGCAGATCCTGGAGCAGACAGATACCAGGAACGACAAAAATGGGTCGAGAGGAAATCAATTGTTTTCTTTACATAACTGGCTGGCAAACTTCCCCATAGAAGTGCAATTCCTTCATGACTGCCACAACTGAGACTACACAGAAACAGCAGTGGGAAGAATAAGAGTGAGACTATGCAGAAACAGTGAGCAGGATAACAGGAGTTAAATCTGCTTCAAGTTGCAGTTAATGCACAGTAGAGTTTCAAGTGCACTTCCCCTTCCTTACACAGGATCTTCTCAGTCTAATTTGGTTCTGCTCACAGAAGCAGAAATTATGACCTTGCTCACATCATCTAACTTAGATGTAAGACCATAACGTCACTGGAAAAAAAAAAAAAAATCATAAATCTGTTTTTCACCCCAGGTTTTACTGGTCATTACTCTCAGACCCAGTAATATAAACAAATAATTTCACAGTTAGATTTTTGTGCTCTGTTATCAGTCCTCACATACTGAAGTGACTGCAAAAGAGCCCAGGTCATTATATGAACAAAGGCAAGATTTACATCTGTTAATGCATGTTCTCTGCCAGAACAGGACTTACCAAAGTTTTGCAGTATGCCTTGTAAAAATTCAATAAAGACTTCTTTGTCTTTTTTGTCCTCTAGTTTAACTTAGACAGCTTCATAAGCCTCCAGTACTTTAAGGTGGGGTAGGGGTTTTTAATTATTTTTGTTTAGAGGGGTGTGGTTTCTATGTTGTTTTTTTTATGTATAGGGATTTTGTTGTGTTTTTTTTTCTAAACAATCTCCTAAATTCTGTTCAAGAAAGGACGCATGGGCATCCTTAGGATATATATAAGAAAAGTATTTTGATTCAGTTCTTTTTAGAGTTAATAGCACAGACAAAACAGAACTTCTTCCCTAGTGTGAACTAAGTGCTACCTCTATAGTCATATACAAAACACTGCTTTTACAACAAACAGCATTACCAAGAACTAATAAAAATCCAGGAAATAGAACCACTTAAAAAGGAAGCACTTTAAGTAAATACAGTTGCTTCCTAGGAAGAACCCATAGAACACAACATTTCAGCCTGATTTCTTCAAAGACTTCAGCACACAGAAAAGAAAGTGCTTGTTGTGAATACACCAAGCAAAAAATACTTTCCTAATAAAGCATACAACATACAGAAGAGCTCAGAAATCATTCAAGTGGCAGTTTTCAGCCTTCCTTGCATCATTACTCCACTTACTTGGAATATCACAAAAAAAGGTATCTTTGTGGAAGTTCCAGTCTGCTTGCCTCTTCTCTCTTTCGTAGTGATCATCTGACCATCTGTCATCTTGATGACTAAAACAGAATAAATAGTTTAAACTTACCTTAGCAAAGAGACTGTTAATAGGAGCATCCAAACAAGTCACATATCTTAATAGCTCTTTCATATGAGAAAACACAACTTTACCAATGTGACTTTGATATACAAAACCTGAAACATCCATTGACTATTTGTTTAATTTAGAGACTTCAAAGGATATGACACTGAACCCAATACTGAAAATATCAGTAATTCAAAGAGAAAAATCAATTATACACTTTTTTACAGAGCTTGCAATGGGAAATATCTAATTACACATGAAAGATCTTGAGTGTTGTAGATAATCAGATTTCATATTTATTGAAATCAGTGGTAGTATATCTATTAACTTCAGAAGGTACTGGAGCAAGCACCATGTACATACAAAAAAAAACCTCCAATAACATAAAATGTATTTTTAATACAAATTCTTACCTTTTAGCTTGCTCATCTGCATATTTGAAAGGATAGTTTGCAAGTGTTGCTTTGTATCCTGTGTTTTTCACCATGTTGTTCCATGTGACCAATCTCTGTCCTATGGCTGTCCCTCTTGGTTCAAAACCCTAGGAGCACAGCATCACAAAATTCCATTAATACTTCTCATTCTTTAGCTCAAAGAGGAAAGTGGAAACATGATCAAAGTGAAGGATAGTTTTCATTATGAAGCACAGTTACTTCAGGCATCTACTTTTAAAGATAAAACGCTTTATGACAGGTCAGACAAAATAATGACCAACTGCACAGAGTGACAAGGGATTAAGAATTCTTGCACGTATCACATCTCTCCCTCAGAATAAGATATTATTTAGTTCATCAAAGATTCAGCAGTTTTCAGAGCAAGCGCATTCTAAAAAGTCCTCTTCTGTATCTCAGTTATCACTCTCTACTGATTAAATATATAAACACTCAAGTGTTAAATGTCTTCACTGTTTCTCCAAAAATAAGGCAAATCTTGAAGTAATTTTGAAAGTGACTTTGAAACAATTTGAGTAACTTGGCTGTTTTCAAGAAACATCCATTACATATGGATATGTACAGATATATGCTACTATAATATAAAAAACACTAATAGGATCAGTATATTTTTATTTGAGGATAATATTTAAATAAAATACTTTCAGTAAAAGTCCTGAAAGTGACACATGGATAAAATAGCTCATTAAAAGTAAGAAATGAGTACAGTATTTAATAGAACCTGATAAAAATTACTTTCAGTCTTTCAATGTGGATATCATTTCATTCCCAGAAGGCACTCAGAATTCCCTTTCCTTTAATAGACACTGGCCCTCACTCTTTGAAACCTGATTTAGAACGTATGGTCTGTGCTGTACATCTGAGACTAGGATGAATTTACATTATTCAAGATACAGCAGTTCTGTTGAAGGACATATGACCTCTCAATAGTAAAATGCAGAAGGAATTTAAACTAGAGGATAACACTCTCTGATGGTAACCGCATCTTTGTATCATAGTTAGCTGCTCCAATGTCGAGACTGAAAACTTTTTTTAATCAGAGAATTACAGGGCTCTTCAACAACTGATTTCCTTCGTGGATTCATTAGTCAGAACTTGCTTCTGCAAGCTTACTAGCAGTTGAATCTCTCTGGAAACTGATTCCCAATCAGATGTGCAGTACAGGGAAAGTTTTCAGGTATATTGTCATTTTTTTCCTCTGGGGAGATCTCAATTTAAGAGGAAGGAATCAATTGCTGTACTTGCATCTGCTGTTCACTGGTATCACTGAAAAACACATCAAACCAAAAGTACTTATTTGACAGTACAACTGATTAACATCTACCTACCAATAACGGATCAGAGAAATCCGGAAGGTCTGGCACTAGTATTCCAACCAGCGCACACACCACTATCAGCACAGTGCACATGCCCAGGACCACCACCGGCCAGTCGGCTATCAGCGCAGCATAGCTACACGGAGAGCAGCACAGAAAGAAGATGTTACAGAGACAAAAGTTATACACAAAATCAATCCACACTTCTCTAAAGAACCATGTTGAAACATCAGCCTGTGTCCTTTGCCATACTTAGCAAAAATGAAGCCTGCTATCATAAATGGGTGGAAACCATTTGGAAACACTTTATTTCGACACTTCTTTTTTTTTTTTAAAGAAAACAAACAAAAAAATCCACTTTCTAGCAAATCTTCCCACTGAAACTTTCTATTCTTATATAGAAAAGCTCTTCATATCAGACTGTCATTTTTTTCCACAGGATTCTGACAAAAATGCAGGCTTGATCTTAGATTTTCTTTCTGCTGCTACAGAGGTGATTAGCTATGGGCTACCGAAATAGACACGTATGTTCTTCAGCATATGCTCAGTATTCAAAACTGCCATAGCAGTAATTTACATAAAACTTAACTTTGGGCATGGATATTAACCATGGTTGGGGACCACTAGAAAAAGATGCGTTGTTAAAAATTTAATGATAGAAAACACCACATTTTCTTCTCTGAAAGTTTAAGCTTAAATAAAAAGAAAAAATTAAAAAAAAGGAAAAGTAAATTTTAAAGCAGAACCCCAAAGAAAATATTTCTTCTATACTTAAAACATTAAAAAAAATAAATACCCAAACCCTATATACTAATGATGGATGAAATCTGTTGTAAATTCAAAGGTGCAAGGGAGTTGTGACATGATACCGAAACTAATCAGCATTGTTTAGCCTTCCAATATAACACATATCCCTGGATTTTAACTCCTAGTTCATTCTAAATTTTGAAAGTGTCAAGAATTTTTATGTGCAAATCTAATTTTCATAATTTTAATAACTCCTTTTTGTTAAATTGACAGAAAAGTATCAGAAAATAAAATGAAACCCTGAAATGTTAGTTTCTTAATAATTTTTCTTGAAGACTTGAATTCATAGAGTTTGTTTTATTGACTAATCTTGGGAGTAAAGAGATTATAGGAAGTCCCAAAAAGTTTAAAAGGCTTTAGAAAAATAATTAGAGGATATGAATCATTCTATACCGATAGTCTCTGTACAAACTAAATATTGATCAAGAAGATCTACACTCTTATTTCCTCCTCAACTTAGAGGCAATGAACCTGAAAGTTCCTAGCAGAGTGTTCCCTGACTTATTCTTTCTATCTTAAAAGATTACGGCTCTTTTTCATCTTCAGAGCAACTCATTATCTAACCAGGGTTCAATTACTGGCTCTACAGAATCTTCTGTCCCGTTGCTGAGAAGGGAGTCAATTCCCAGCTCCTCACTCCAGCAACAGCTTCCCAGTTTTCTAACTGTAAAATCAACAGCAAAGAGCAAGCTTATTGCTGATTTTCCATAGCATGTGGAATTAGGTACGGCATAGTGGTCTAAACACAGCTGTAAGGAGCAAGGCAGTCCAAAGCACTGGGTGTATCCCAGCCTCTCATTAGGTAAATGTGGAATAATTCTTACATTCTCACACAAGAGGTTAATTAGCAAAAGCTTGAAAAGAAATCTGAAGCATAAGTTTTTATTAAAGTGAATCACAAAAGGGCAGCTTGCCAAATGAGCAATCGTACAAAGTAGAAGTGAAGGGAAGTAAATGACCTAATAGAATTTTCCTATTTATAGGACTAAATGTTTTCATAAACACCAAGCTAGATTGACTAGCTATTACAGACATTTGCTCTGAAGTCATAAAAACTACACCCAAAAGATTTATTTTCCTATTCATCACTAGTGCCAGATTTACCACTTTGACATGCTGTCTCTACGCTTCCATTCTCAGCTGAGCAGCTCTTAAATTGGTTAAATTCTTCAGCCACTAGCTGTAAAATAAACTACATCCTAACCAAAGTGTTTAACATGTTCGTAAGTCACATACAGAAAACAGTGACTGCTTGTTTACATCTGCAAATCTGTCCTGCTTCTTGTATCACATACTGAAATTCAGATAAGCAAAGCTGACCCGGGCTGGAACATCAAAAACTACTAATCATGCTATATTTTAAATTTATTTGAGAATTACTTGGTGCTGCTGAGGGCTCTCACTCCAACCAAGCTGTCTACAGCCACCCTCCATCCCAAGCCATATAAGTAGCTAAAGAGATGGCAGTTATTTTACTTTTCACCCCTTCAAAAGCCGTAAAACGAGTTTAGTTACTTTTTATTTGCTCTGTGAAAAGCCACTGCCCTGACTTAGGTTCTGTGTAAATGACCACTTGCCTGAAAATGTCTAAGTTCAAGAGAAAAATGCTTAAATCAGTTCATCAGTTGAGGAATCAAATTCAGAGAGGACTTGCTTAGTGCAAGCACATCCTTTAGTACTTTTCTAAAGCAGGATAACAGCTCCTGCATTTTGCTCCTAATTAAAACTACAGTTATGCAATGAGCTGGACATATAGGTCACCTGATACATTCTCTTCCTTTTTTTTTCCCTCCAAACTATTCAAGCACTGAATGATGAATTCTCAATTACTGTGACAATGACTGAAATCTCTTTTTATGCCTCTTTCAATCTAGTTGTTAGAATGGTAGCACTACGTTAAGTCTTCTTGTACCATTAAAATGCTTATAGTTTTCTTTACCTTCTTTCCTCCTGTTTTTCACACATCTGAAAAAGGTTTTGGTTTGGTTTGGTTTTTTTTTTTTCCCCCACGTTTTAAATATTCAAAAATGCTTAGGAATACAGTGAGTAATTCAATCTATATTTATCTTGCCCATGTTGCACCACTAAAAGACTGGTTTCAAGCTATATGCCCCAAGGTGATCTAAGACCTCAGATGCTCTCTTCAAAAGGAGGTGGTAAAAAAAGATGGTGTTTACTTTTCCTTCCCATTTTAAGCTATGGGATAACATGTGGAGAATGTTAAACTTCTCAGTTCAGCACCTATATGCAGACATACTCTGTCTGAATCATTATCCAGTCTCATATAAAAAGACAGAAACATGCCATGGATTGTTTTATTATCGAAAAGAGGTCACTATGAGCAATAGATATTTATGTGATTGAATTAATATTAACAGATTTAGATAAGTCAAAATAGATATTTAGTTCTGCTCTTTACTGAAAGCAAATCTTAATGGTGGATTATGCTTTTAATGTAATTTCACTTGAGATGGTTTCTTGTTGCTGTTACTGTGGCACTAACAGTTAAGTTGCTCTGTTATTTTAATGACTCTGCCATACTCTTCCAAGCATATACAGTCCAAACCTAGTATTCCTGATTGTGTGGGGTTTCTGGTTTTAGGAAGAAGAAAAGATAATTATGATGAAACTTTCTGAACTTTTCTGTCAGGTTGTTTTATCATTATTGATGATAAAACTGAGCTGCTTCTCAGAATAACCATAAATCAAAAAGGTACCAAGTCACAGAGATTTTATGCTTGGGGAAATAGTGTATGTACACACAAAGGGAATGGCATGGATTGCAATTTTTTTTAAAAGTCATAAAATATTTGAAAAAAAGGAACATTGAAATCTGCATAACTTTTAAAATTCTGGACTACTTGTCTCCTCATAAGTAAAGCCCTTCTGTGGCCTATCCCCTGTTTATTTAGGGACCCATTGTAGATCACTTCTTCTAAATGTTGTTTGAACTTGCTGGTGCTACTTGCCCCCACAATCTCCTGCAGCAGTTTCAGAAATTCACTGTCCACTGCATAACAAAACACTCTTATCTCTTAAAATCTGCTTTAATTTGATTGCCTACTGTTCTCTTTGAACATTCCTTACTCTTCAATGTGCTTTGCCATCATCTCATTTACTGCCTTTATGATTCTGCAAACTTCACATGTGACAGTATTGGACCTTACCTTTTTGGTAACTTCAATGGTCTGGCTGGCCTAGAAGGAGGAAAAAAGAGAGCAATTGAAAATACACGAAACGCACATGTACATGCCAATTAGTTTCATTCTTCCCATACACAGAGAAGTAAATAAATTATAAAAATCAGATTATTTCAGAATATGAATTATTTTAACAGGCGTACAATCACATTCAATTGAGTCTTTGCAAACAAGTCATTCAGAGAATAATTACAGCTACAAAGACAGCTGGGTTTTCAAAAGTGGAATTGCATGCAGCTGATTTTTGGGATTACTATTCCAGAGGCTTTTCCATTTTTCAACAAGAGATCAAATAAACTAACATGATGAAAATTCGGTACCAGTGAAAATTATGACAAAGTTTGCATATGATGGGACCAGACAACAAAAATGCCACGTTCTGATGCTGCAATTCACAAACTTTCTTAACTGTCCTTTGCAATTCCATTACAAATAATCATTTTAGCCATAAATTCTGCCATAATACAGGAAATACAATGACAAAAAGTATCTACGTAAAAAAACTTTTCTATGTCAGTTTTTGTTATTTACTAAAAATCTAATATAACAACATTATTTTGATGAGGAGATAGCAAACCCAGATGCAAATTATTCTTATCTGTCACTGGTTCAATGCCTCTGCAGAGATTTTCACAGAAGTTTAAAGCTTCATTCAGTGGTCAGGAATGAGATTTGTTCTCCTTCAAAGTGTAACATTCAACACAGTGGGTTGAAATTCTAGTTCTGGGGAACCAAAACATTCTGGCATAATCATCTCAAGGTAGCTGCCACCATGCTCACAGTAGGTGTAAGCACTGCTTAGACTGTATCTAACTCCGAGCAACTGTAAAGGTGATGGGGAAATAATCTACATAAAACTGAGCCTCTGAAACACAACACAGCAAATAAAAAGTACAATCCCACACAAATCAGGTCTTAACAGGGCAACAGGCCACTTCAGATACATATTCAAAGCATCACTAACTAACACGACAGCAGAAGGGTGATGGAGATGTAATTGACAGCACAGAGTAATACAAATGTGACCATTCCTCTCATCCTTTTCCTCAGCAAGAAGGATGGAAGAACAAATGAAACTAGCAAAGCTAGCTTCACAGTGATGCTAAGCCCTTTTTTACTCTTCTACCTTCATTCATGGTAGGTCACAAACAATGAAGCACATAAATATAACTACGATGGAACATTCCATTGAAGAAATACAAAGCCATTGTATTTATTTCCTCAAGAAACGTAAATCCATTTTAATTTAAGTGTTGTAAGAGACAAGAATTCCATAGAAGCAAATTTCTCTCAGCTGTAATTCATTGCCATTTGGACATGCTCCAACCCAACAAATCAGTAGAGCTGCCAACTGGGACATGCCCGTAGGTAGTACATAATAGTAAAAACTGCTCCTTACAGCCACAAGGAAGCTGGAGAAAAGGAGGAGAGAAGCAGAATAACCAATCAGCTGTTGCAGTAACTCAACAATTAAAGAAATGTGCAGACAAGGATTTTCTGTAAAATCCAGCCACAAAAATTAAGACCAAATTCATGAAATGCCACCAACTTTCTGACTGTAGTCCAAGATGCAAAAATCTGACTTTCATAGGTACTGAACATACTCAATTTCACAACTGATGCCAAAAACTTCTGGTATCACCACAAGAGCAGCAGACTCGTCAGCAGGCAAAATGTACAGAAACCCAAACAAACTGAGTTCTGAAATGATTTTGCAACAGTAAGTTGCCTGAGACTGAAAAGAAGTTGTGGCAGGCTTGGAGAACTGTTTGCTGTCCCAGCTACAGCCTCAACCACAAATACAACCTTTCTCATCTAAAGCTAGACTGGATGATAAGGAACAAGGTACTGAAGACAGAACTCACTAAACTTGAATCTGTGGTTAGAACTAACAGGACAGGACTCTGCAGGAAGAAAATGCTTAAACAGACAAGCCCTTTCATGGACTCATTTGGCACCCACAGAATCTGAGTGTACTTCCGTGCCTGTATGGAAAAGGGAACAGACCTAAAGAGTCAGCTCTCCCAGCCCCTTCTGCAAGCAAAATGTTAGTAGACAAGCATGGTTTAAATCTCTCTCTTCAAGCTTTCCTCTGTCTTTCAGTCAGATCTCTGTAAATGTATGTCAAAACAGAGTTTCTCAACAGAACACAAAACGTGTTTTAGACAGAACTTTCAAAAATTAACTTTGCCTAATTTGGTTTACACAAAAGGTGTAAAAATACCAACACAACCATTCCTCCTACTCTCCCTTTCCCATGAAAACCAAACTACATTTCCCTCTGTTTCTTCCACCTGCAAAATATATTCAGTGGTGAACAAATGATGATGATTAAGTCCTTCAAAGTTAGGGAGGGTTAAAGGTCACACCTGCTATCAAACTGTTTTGTTTCGAAAAGCATGCATTAAAAAAAACTGTGTACAGCCGGGTGAATTCCAGCAGTGTAACCAATCCCTTGCAGCTGTTGTGATGACTCTATTATATCAGTCAATAGGAAAAGTTATCCTTGAAAACTATGCCCAAAAAATTCTTTAGTTATGCTCTAAAATACAGAAATGCATGGCAAAACCAGATCCTTCCCACTTAATTAATGCTGCTGTATCTAATTGTGAAGTATTATACTTTTGTTTAGGCAGTTTAAATAACACCACTAACCTTAAAAAAAAAAAAGTCTAGACAAAAAAAAAAATACCCTCATCAGTTTTCATGAGAAAGAAATAGTGAATTCCATTATTTTGCTGGGATAAAAGCCAAGCTGATCTGTGTATTAAATTACCTCTGTACTTAGTTCTCACAAGTTTGATAGCGGAAAGTGACAATCACAGTTGTTTGTGATGTGACTAGCACAACTAGGTTATTATATAAATTACAGTCACTGGGCAAAATCTAACACATACTCTGCAGCAAGGGGGGAGGGAAGGACAAGTTCTGTTCTACCACCAGTTACTGCAAGTCTCAGCCCCTATTCAATAGATGCTTTGCTTCATCCTGTCCTTTCCTAACGGCAAGTTTAGACCGTGCATCATACAATTAGGAATTACCTAAAGAAAAGATAAATAGATTGGCTAAATACCCCAGGCATTTCTCCACATGAAATGCATCTGGTTGACCAGCATCCTTCTGTGCAACAAAAGGAGGAGCGGTGGTTTTAAAAAGTGTTGCGATAAAACCTGAAAGTTTACTGTAGGAAATAACAAGAGCATCAGGGGGATAGCTTAGGATGCCAGTCTGGACTGGACAACTATTGCTATAACATTCCCTCGTCCAACCTAAATAAGCAGTTAACTTCAGTGTCTCTACCAATATTTTGAGTAGTGAGGTAACAGAAAACATTTGTGCCTTTGTGTACCTACCAACTTGAGCAAGGGCCGCTCCCATATGTTAAAGAACTACTATTGTTCTACATATTTTTCAATTGGAGAAAGGTGACGACTGGTGCTCCGGCTTCCTGAAGGGAAACACGTCATGCCACTCAGCCACATCCGGCCTTCAGGTTCTCAATGAAGCCAAAGTTTCCTTACAGTTAGAGCACTGAATAAGTTTTCTCATGAAAGTTGAGAGATTGGCGTGGATAGAACAGAGAGGGAGTTCAGTCCTAATTTCAAGAACCACAACGGAAAGTAAGCATTTGGAAATCCTTAGCATTGTTCAATCTAGTTTTATAGCTTTCGTGTCACGTGGACAGTACCTGGCACAAATCAATTCATGAACAAGTTCCTCGGTGTGGGACTGTCAAAATTAATTTAACAATAATAAAGTTTCAGACAGTTTACTGGTTTTGCAGTGTATTTGTTTCAGTAATCTAATGCATTTCAGGGGACTACAAACATGAATGTGTCAGGATGATAAAAGTACCTAGATATTCCAAGACATTCTTTTGCACTGCTTCTTCACAAACCTCAGTTGTGAGAAAGGTATCAATTTAAGTAGCCCCATTTGCCTCGCTCCAGAAGGAACCAATGCTAGCTGGTGCAAGAAACCCTGCAGAAGGGAGCCATGAAATAGAAAATTAGGAAAACAGGCTGCGTTTTGAAGTGTATTTTGAAGAGAGATTTTTAGCTGTTGGGGAGGAGCAACCAGACTTAAAAGAAAAAGTGTTAGCAGCATATAATCTCAATAATAACCTATAATAATAATAAACTAATAACCTAACCAATAACTAATAACCTAACCAATACCCTAAAAGGCTGAAAGAGATACTAACATGATTTTGAAAAGGCACATTCCTCCATACATTGATAATAACTTTTTTTGTTTTTTAAATCAGTTATAAAGCACCAATACAAATATATATGTTTGTACTAACTTATCCAAACAATAACTTTATAAACCATTTTAAATTCCTGTTATAATTCTGGATATTGCCCTGGCTGACCATTTGATTTCTGATTTTTTTTTTTTATGCCACTTAGAGACAATTAATTTCCATTTGACAGTGTGAAGATGTACAGATTGAAGCTCAGATGTAGAAGGGCTTTCTCCTTTTTTTCCTTGGAGGAACAACAAACCAGTTAGACTATGATCTGAAATCAATGCCTGTGGGCTACCGACCACCCTGACATGGGTCACTGCCTGGGATTGTTGTGCCTTCTTCTAAGGTGTAAGGAAATAAAATCATGGATGAATCCAAAACTGTTAGTACAGGTGCTTCTCCTCTCTTCAATTCCTGGAAGAGGTCATCTAATGGAAGCAGAAAGCTGAGCGCCCAGCAGCAATATCCATTTGATTCTGGTGCTTTGCTGGAGCTGAATCATCTTCCAGCACTGGTTGAAAGGTACCACCTCTTAGCTGGAACCAGCACAAACTGGGGAAGCACTCGTCTTCTTCATACCACTGCCTGCCATGAAGCAGTTTATTGTGAACCCCCAGCTGACTGGACTAGAAGCATCTTAAAAAGATACACACCAGTCTTTGCAACCACATTTCCTACTTCTTTGCAAGAAGTGGTCTCAGATGAAAAAATACTGACTGCTGATAAATGCCACCCCTTAGCAAATCCAGCAGAGATCTGTGCTCAGAGGCACTCAAATATGAACAGTGACAGCCAACCATAATTTCAGGGCTCAAACCCAGGCACAAAGGTAGAATGGAAATGGTCACTGACAGAAACTTGAGAGATCAGGAAAAGCCCAATTTTCCAAACAATCACTCAGAGAAAACTAACTGGTCAGGTGTCTAGTGTGCTTCATTCCGGCACTGAACTGCACAGAATTTTTAAAAGAAGCATCTAGCGTACAGCTATTTATCATAAAGTAGCTGTTACATGGCTGCAAAGGATCACTAATAGTACTGCAGATAAAACAGCAGCAGAAGGAGTCATGACAAGTGCTCCAGCAGAATGGGATCCAGAAGTAATTAAAATTGTAGACACTGCAGTAGACTTTTAACACCTTCAGTTTCTGGCAGTATGGACAAACATTGCCTGTTTCACATAATCTTAATTCAACTCTCCTCATGCAGGTATTCATAAAAGGGACGTATTATTTCTCTTGATAAAAATAACATCACATCCATGAAACCACACAGCATATTTGTGATACAATGTACTCTTTAGGACACAAACTATACCTTCTTTCGGAAGCACCTTGTATACCACAGACGTCTAAACACAGTGATACTAAAAAATGAACCATTAAAAAGTCAATAGCAGAAAAACTAATTTTGCACTCTTGCCTTTCATTTAAAGATTCACTTGAGTTAAAAATGCTAAGTTACAATAAATAGCTGTACTTACTAGGGGGGAGGAAAAATCAATATATAGACTCCCCTGTCCAGGATTATGAGGTGTTTAACCTCAATGCTTTACTTTGCCAGAGGGAAGGTATTCCCTTTGTTGGTAGATCTGGTTACAAGAAACGATAAAACATAGCTTTTTGTCATTATTACACTCAAGGATAAGCTAAATCCCTCCAGGACAGATTGAGATATGCATCATATTGTACACCTTCCATTAGAGCATATAATACAAACTTAATCCTAGCAGAGGAAGAAAATCCTCGTGTTTTCAGAATGTCATTGACCCATGAGAACAATTTTAATTGCTCTTAAATATCAGGCTAGCTTTTGCTGCTGTATCAGGTATAACACCTATGTGCTCTATCACTTTAACAATCACTGCAATCATTCAGACAACAAATCCAACAGATTAAGTTGCCAAAAACTTTTTACAAGCCTCCCAATTAAATTTTCTTCAAGTCTAATATTGAGCTCTCTCCGGAGGAGTTTTTTAAACATGTATAATTTACTGTATTTGTCTGCACTTAGCTTTACTTATTTACATGTATAAAGGAAGAACAGAGCAAACCATAGCAGAAAGATGTTGTAAAGATGACAAAGAATTCAGTTTTCTGATAAATTGCTTTTTTTAAGGTTTTACCGAAAGCAAGAAAAACTCAAAGAATTTTCATAGAATGGTTTGGGTTAGAAGAGATCTTAAAGATCATCTGGTTTCAACCCCCCTGCCATAGCCAGGGACACCTCTCCACTAGACCGGGTTGCTCAAAGCCCCATTCAACCTGGTCTTAAACACCTCCACAGCTTCCCTGGGCAACCTGTTCCAGTGTCTCACCACTCACCTTTTCCTGTTCTCTCCCACATAAAATGCCAATCCAAGGAACAATCTAAAAAGATTTTATTTTTCACTTCTACATTATCTGGGTGAGATGATCTGAAACAAACTGATATATCAAAAGCGTGAATTCTCAATGTTGGAGCTTTGCTCAACCTTACATTTATAAATTATTCCTGATAAGACTATTCTCTAAGCATAAAATTAAGCAAGATGAAAGTATTTGTAGTAAAGACACCAAAACCCAATATGTTGTCAACTGTGTTATAGATCTCAATTACCACTTTTATAGGTCAGATACCAAGCTTCATAAATGTTCTTGTCTGCTCTTCTTCTGTTCTTCAGTGCCAACTAAGGATCTGCTGTGTTCACAGCAAGTATGAGCAAATAACACTTCCCTTCTGCAAGGAAAGCAATTGTAAGGAAGGTGTTAACAATAATAAACTCACTGTCTGAGAGATTCTGGCTCTGATTTAAATTTAGCATAAAATTGTATGCTTTACTGACCTACACCAGGCACACTGGGTAAAACCAGATTCCTTGAACGTCATTGGCAAACCCCATATACTTAACTAAGCCAAGGTTTTGCTCACTTTCTTTCTGCTATGAAATTGACATTAAACTTTAATAATCTACTTCAAAAAAGTAACAGGTTGTTTTGACATCACCAAATTGCAAAGGTTAGGCTCATGACAACATACAACAGGAAAATGTCTCAGTAAAGAGATGGGAAAAGTTTGATGCAATCATAATGTCATCCTATACATACATATTTTCATTTGGAAGTTATTTTGGCAAGCTAATATCCCAATAGGATTCATTATATGTTAAATGTAAAACTTTTACATATTTATAGCATACAGATGACTTGAGATTGAAACGCTTTTATAAACATCTCCGAGGTTTGGGTTTTTAACTCCTCCCATCCTTTTCCTCTTTGCTCCATGTATACATGCAGGAACCCAGGATTTACTTATAAACTTTTCAGCTCAAGGTTCCTCAGTACCTCTTTCATGCAATACTGACTTCTAATGACTTCCCTCATATCTTCTACATGTGACTAAATATTATCAACTACTAGGAAAGCTGGTTCTTTTCCTTAATAACATCTACTTGATTCACTTGTCTTGAACAGGAATTAAATCACCTTCTCTGTAGGAAAATCTTAACAGGCTATGAAGGAGCCAAGTAAATATACACCTTACAAGGTTCTTTCATATATTTTTTTGCCCTAAGCTTTTCTCCAATGGGTGTAGGCAATTTTAAACACAGTTCTCAAACTGTCAATACGAAAATTGACATCAAACACACTTTAACTGGATTGTCTCAGCTTTAAATGGCAAAGGTTATGCATAATTTAAAGTATATTCTTTTTCCAAAAGTTTAATTGAAGCTCTCTCTATATATATTCCTTTATAGTTCTGAAGCATTAAGCACAGCACCACATATACCACTGCCTGGCAAGTTAAACAAAAGTTCTGAACTATTCAAGACAATAAAAAAGGCTTAGTAAAACACCATCATGAATCACTATTTGAAAACAAGCCAACAGCTAATTTGGAGCAGACTAATATTATTTCAAGATCCTTCACGAGTCTAAAACCATTAGTCTTTTTTCTTTTCTTGGTAATTACAGTGAAATTAACAGATATGTTCTGGGATTTAAATGATGACTAGAGTAGATTTTAGCATTTTTACTGGTGAAAAAAGTTCCTTCCTTAAAAATACTTTATTTCAAAGTTGTTTTTATTACACTTCCCAGTTGAATGGAGCAATGCAAGGTCATGGTCCCCTCTTGTATTTCTCTGACAGACAGGAAATTAACATGATCCAAGAAATCACAACATACACACAAGAAAAACTCCATCCCATGATACCAAAGAGAATGAAAGAGATGTAAAAGAGCACCTTTTTTTATCAAGGTATTTTTCCATGAAGCCTGATATCCATGTTCTTAAAGGCATCAATAATTGACACTAAGCATATGTAGGTTTGACTCTGAAGCAAGGAGATTTCAGACTGTCATATATCATGCTTCAAGTGGTACATGCTTCACTCTTCCTTTGCAGATGTAAGAATTTGTGAATCTAAGTCACCAGGGGGTTTGTTTTTGCTCTCAAAAAAACCTCCTTTGACCAGAGAGCTTTTTTGAAGATAGACAACAAGGCCTTATAATTTCTCCAAACTATTGGACTGACCATGGGGACAAATACTAGTTTTCATCTTTCTACATATTTAATCTCTTGCAGCAAATGAAAATACTGTTACTTAAACTGTATTTCACTTTGAACATATATTTTGGTGTTGAGCTGCAGTTCCTATATCTGTGAATTTACTCACTCAGAACATTGTAATTTTTAAATGATGGCACTTTAAATGACAAGTGTATTTTCAACACAACTGGAAGATTTACAAGGATTTAGTAAGCAATTACATGAAGAAGAATCTTCAGCTTATGCTGACACAGACGAAAAACTGTACTTATGCAGTGTGACATCACCTTTGGTACCTTCTGAGATTAAATTTGTTTTGGTTGCTCAGTAAGAAGCAAGCAAAAAAGGAAATATTTATCGAACACTTAAAGATTTTCAGTATTGTAGCCAAGATCCCCAAAGATGCCAGATTTCTCAGGCAGCCTCTCTGCATTTTCCTCTTGCATTGTGTTTGACTTCATTTTGTTTTACTGTTCAAGCACCACTATTTAAAAAGCATGCACATCAATTACTACTTACTAGAAGATAAAAATAACATTGAAATATCATCAGAGAGGAAGAACAAATGATTCTAGAAAGAGCTGGAGTCAGAAACAATTATGACAACTTACAAAGAACCTTCCAAAGTCGATGCTCTGCACTGTGCACTCTCCCCTTATCATAAGGAAGCCTGAAAACTTTGAAGAAGTTGGAATTCCCAAATCTTTCAAAACCCATCTCTATCTCTTTAAGAGTGCTGAAAACTGAGACTGGCCACGTTTAGACTTTTGCTCTTGGTCGTCTAGTGTTGTCTTGTTTCACATTTGAAGCTTACCACAACCTGTTATTTTAAAAATCAGAAGTGCAGGATAACTTGGTTAAAACATTCCAACAAACTGTCATCGTTTTGGTTGTTCTGCCACACGTTTTTTTCTCTTTTCTAAATATGTGTATGTAAATGCTTAGTTTTGAAAGTTGTCTCAAAACCCACATCTATTAGTCCTTTTCAGGAATGAAGACAGCTGATGCTGGTTTTCCAGTCAATTTAGTAGAAAAGAAAGGAGCCATGGGTTTTACCATTTCCCTCACATTATCAGCTTTATGTCTTCTGAAGACTGCAGTTCAAAGGTCCAGCAGACTGGTAGTTAAGTACTAGCTCTTCTGGTGTTCAAGGAAAGGTGAGGGATACAGGGCACGGGAAATTCATCTTCAAGCACACGCAGAACCTGGAGTTTGTAAATGGCAGAAACTAAAGGTCAAAATATGGCCAGGCTGATACTCAGCTGCACTCAGACCAGAGCAAGAACCTCCCGAGTCCCTTTTTCCTATTGCAAAAATGCTTGCTGCAAAGCAATCTGAAGTCCAGAGAAATACTAGGTTCTTAATTAGTACAATAAAAAGCCTGTAAAAATCCCTTGGAATTTTTTTTTTGTGGTCACTCTGCATGTCAGCCCTTTGCTTTCAGCTCTGTGCAAGACTAACAGAAAGGGGAGCACGTGGATCGCCTACAATGCACAATAATTATCACAGGAACAGTAAATTAATTAACACAACCAGAACAAACCTCTTAAAAGGTATTACACTCAGAGATAATGAAAGTCTAAAAGTCAAAGTGAGTAAAGTGATCAAAAGTGAGAGAGCACAGCTCAAATTATTGATTGTCATGAAAAACTATTTCCAAGAAAGAAAAAGAACAAGTTCATTTGTCTGGTCACATGGAAAGCTCTTCCTCCACACTTGCACAACAGAGAATCCTACATTTGGACTCAGATTCAGAAGGACGCATGAGACTGTTACACACTCCCCTTCCTTTCCTCAACTATATTGAAGTCCCCAAGTATGCCACCAGGCTGTTAATGCTACGACATGAAAGGGAGCACCTAGTTTGCGCTTCCCATGTGCCTCCAGCCTATTCATTCTGGGAAGCCATTGGATAAAGAATTCCTGTTTTAGCACAGAAAAAATGCCTTAAATGTGAGCAGAGCCAGAATTTGTACTGTTTCTGTACCAATTACTATCACATGGGAACTCCTCATCTACAGCATCAAGATACTTGCAACATCCTGAACACTGGATGAAATGATGGTGAAAGCTTTTGGTTTATAGTTGCTGAAGGTTAATAAACAACCTTCAGAAACAACCTTCAAAAATCTGACTTAAGGGATGTTTTTTAAAGATACCTATTTTCAGTCTTCTTAGGGAAAAGGATAAAGT
The DNA here is from genome assembly GCF_000691845.1 of Merops nubicus. Classification (NCBI taxonomy): domain Eukaryota; kingdom Metazoa; phylum Chordata; class Aves; order Coraciiformes; family Meropidae; genus Merops; species Merops nubicus. Next base: position 72,097 of record NW_008591333.1, read on the forward strand.
CTCATTAATTTATACCAGTATATACGTATTTATTTTGAACAAAAGACATTAGTAGACATTTCATATAAAAAGTGGAACAAAAACATCTTTTAATGCATCAAATACAACAGAGGCTAACAACTTTTCAAAACTGGAAAATATTTAGATAGGTGGAAAATACTTTGTTTAAAAACTCCACGTAGGAGTTCTTGTGAACAGTTAATGCTGCTGAAATAAGAATATTTGAAAATACTATATACATGTGTATACATATAATCAGCTCTGCAAGCAATGCAGAATGTACTAGATAACAATTAATTATCCTTTTCCTGGAATCAAGCAGGGAGCTGTTTCATAACAAAGTCTTGTTATTAAGATTGGTATTTGGCAAACATTCCCTTACTTTTTCAAAAAACAAGAGCTTTTCTTTCTGGTTCTAAACTTTGTGCCAAATACCTACAAGGAAAATATAAAATGGGTAAAAGTCAGCTATAATGTTCTATCCTCACTTCACAGCGTTTTTTCTTTTTTACAGATCTCCTTCTAAAAGTATTAATTTAAAGCGTTAGTATCCAAGTATATCTTCAACACTGTTTAAACAGTGTGTGGCACAGAACTCCCTGAGATACAGCAGAACTCAGAATCCCAGAACTATCACATAAATCTGCAATGCCAAAACAGTTCAAAAGAAGGATTAAATCTAAGTGAAAGGAAGATGTACAATAAGTCTGGAGATATTAACGCTTTACCAGTTTCCTGACTCTGAAGTACTATGGATTTTGCCTTGCTTAGAATATAAATTGGTCTAGGAAGCAAAAATTTTGAATCCAAGCTATTCAAACTAAGGAGTCTGGTGAAGGACAAGGAGCAACATAGACATAACCCAAAATCTTAAAATTATTTAGCCAAATTAATTATTCTGTGAGACTTTAAACTGATTTTGTTTTTGTGCTCTAGTTTAAGATGACTGCATGATCATGAAGATCCTCCCACAAGTCCTTTTAGCATGTCTTTTTTACCAGAGATAATTGAGATGCTTTTCAGAACAGTTCTCTTTAATTACCTGCTTTAGCCAAAAGTGTTAACAGTATACTCTCGAAATGTGAATAACGGTAGGTGATACAGAGCAGGTCTACTCAGAGCAAGGAGTACTTGCATGAATTATTGGTTCAATATTGCAGAAGTGCAAGCCCTCCATGCACTGGCAGTTCAGAGCATTTTCCTCATCAGCAGCGCTGTCGGCGCTTTTGCAGCTCCCTGACCTCTTCTCCCCTGCCTTTTGTCTCAAGTTCTAAATTGGATCCCCAAAGAGAGGTTCCAAAAGAGCTGGCACCAAGATTAGCAAGGATACAGGTACCCTTTAACTGGTGTTTTCCCATTAAAAAAATCACATACAAGTCTGAGAGAAGCAATTCAATTTGGTACCAGAGACAACAGCCATGGACAGCACTGTTCCCCCAAGTCCTCCACAACCCTGAGATGACTTACTGAACAATCTATGCACATTCTTCCTCTTCTGCTCTTATTTATTACAGTCACAAATTCCTATATAAATAATAGGTTTTGAAAAATGCCAGGAATGATTTTAAGGGTTTACTGGCTTTACATTTCTTTACTGTCATGTTTAGATCTGCTAGAATATGCAACCTTTTGTTATTTATTTTTTCTCCTTTCATCCCACTAAACGTGCTGTTGGGCTGCATAGTTTTATTCTTCCCTTGTGACTCCTAACTTAGTGTTTCCAGTTGTCAAACATCAGTCTTCATGCTTCTTCAACTTCCTCAGATTATCAGCCTTACTTGGCTTTTCTCATTTCTACTGTCTACTGCCTGTGAAGGTTGCTGATGATTACAGAAGCAGATGGAAGCAAAGGAGGGGCAATAACCACCCACTTTCCAGTGGCTCTAAGCACCACAGGTTTCTTGAGATACACAAGTGCATTCAGACAAAAAGGGTTCCTTCAACATGAATTCTCCAAAGAGGCAGAGTAGAAAAAGATCTAATAGTACCTGAAAAGAAGAAATCATCTCATGGTCCAAACAGGTAAGCTTAGAAACTGTTTTGCAGAAAGCAAACAAAGTCCCCGGACAATTGCACTCTGATATGGAAAGATGGCTAGAGTTTCCCAGGAAGTGTTCGTGCAGTGAAGTTATATGCCCACTAAAACGCAAAGGTATGCGCACGTTTGAGTGAACTACATCTTAAATATGTGCACAACACAACACAACAAACTTTTCTCAAGGCCTTCCAACCACAGAAAATTATCTAAAAATCGTCAGAATCATTACAACCAACAGTTGACCTATTTTACCTACTTTTACAATAGATTTTTTTGCCACAATCATGTTATAAACAACCAACTGCTAAAAATATTTTCTTTCATGCTACAAGCCTTTTTTGCCAATCTAAAAAAATCACCAGTTGCCCAGCCACTCAAGCTATGATGTATAAATGACATTTCCATGTAATTTAGTTTAAACTTCAAAGCTGAACACACTACAAAGTTCCAGATCCAGTCAGCTTTAAGAGGACAGGACAAGTGCAGCATTATTTCGATCTGTCTTCTTTATAGACTCTAATCTGCAGTGATATACCAGAGCCACATTCCTTTAATATTAGGTCACGGATGAGCGTTAAGCCTTGGGCTCCAATACCTGACAAAACCTGCCATGCTGAAACAGTTGGTTACCTGCCCAGAGCTGTAAGCATTAGCAATACAGTTTGCAAAAAGTGTTCGCCCCTCTCTATCTAATCACATCTTTTTCCTCTCTCTTAAATGTAAAATTATAACAATATTTCAATGTATTTTTTTTAAAATACATAGAACCCAAAGGAATGCTATTTTGACTACACACTGAATTTAATTAATGCATTGTATCAGAATCTGCATTTTAAATAACCCTGTTAAAACACGTATGTGCTATAAAGCTGGATGATTTCCAATTAGCCTTGTGAGAAAAATATCTGGAGAAGAAGCTGTTGTGCAGATTATAGGCTCAAAATGTAATAAAATTAGAGTGTGGAACAAAGGTCACATAAAAATACCACGTAATTAAGTGTTGATCTTCTGTGTACTGAAAGTTATCTGAGAATGTAAAAAAGGAATACACATTTATTACCTAGTCTCTTTAGCATTGCAAAGTAACTACCAGTGAGAGAGTCTGCTTCTTCCTGAGCATTGATCCATCCACCTGGAGGGCTGTGTTCAGCTGCTCCCCCTTCTTAACATCTATCAATATGTTTTCATGAACAATGGCATCTCAGTATGATAAACTAGATTCACAGTGTAACAGGAGACTATGACATTTAGACAGGCCTTGTAGACTTGAGCCATTACAGAATCAGTAATTGTTTTTTATCCAAGAGAAAAGACATCTTTATTTCCATGCTAATAACACAAGTGATACAGTCAGACATATACATTGTCCATTAATTCAGCTACAGCCAGTTTAAGGAATTAAAATGCATACAAGAAGCCCAGCTTCCCCATCATGGCACAGGACCCGAGTCCTGTTTAGCACATGTTTAGAGCTGAAAGAACAGGTAACAGCTACCAGAAGCTTGGCAGCTTTTAGAAGATGGACTCATCTCATTTGCTGACCTATGAGGCATATTGCAAGTATCTTCTTGCTCAGAAAATTCAGTTGCCTTAGCTAGAAACAATTCGAGAAATGAAACACTAACCACTTGATAGGCATATGTAGAGTATGCTAACTTATCTAGGTGAGTAAATAAGTACAGGTGCTTTCCAGGTCAGATTGTATCCTTATTTTGACTGCTAACAGTCAAAGATGCACATTCATCATAAATCATTATTTATAATTTACATACATTTATGTAAAATGTACACCACGGTGCAGAAGTGCAAGATGAAAAAAAGCATCTTGGCTCAAGACCCCAATTAGAGCAGTTCAAACAAAATCTTTGGATTTGTGAAATGCTATGGAAAACATAATTTTACCATATCTGAAAGAACTTTTCACTGTTCTTTTTCCTAGACTAAGAACAGAAACCCAGATTATAGATCACAACTGTTCCCTTCCTCAAGACTGTGGAATGCAGATGAAGTTTAACAGTGTTGCTGCGCAGGAAGAAAACCCGTGTAATCAGTGCACCCATTCTGACAGTTTGAAAAAGTATGACTGACTGATTCTGTAATGGCTCAACTTCCTCCATACCTTTGCATACAAAAATATATACATTTTTCATCTTTACTTAGCATTTAAACAAGTATAGGGTGAAAAAATCATGTCTGATTGTACACAGTTCCAACAATGAAGATTTTTTTTCTGTTTGTAAGAGGAATCACTAGCAGGGGAAAGCTGATTTCCACTTTGTATTGTTATCCTTATTTTTGTTTGGTTTCACCTTAAGGAATAAAGCTTTATTCACTTTGACTTTTTCCACATTACATATTTGTCCCAGTTTGATATTCTCAGATGTTTAAAATCAGTTCATACATTTCATCAAGACAAAATCATTGTAACTGACTGAGAAATACTTCTAGCTCCAAGTTTTCCAGGAAGGATGCAAATGTTGGATGACAGAGGAAAGTGTAGCTTTTATTACCCCCTGGAAAATTCATCCAGTTTGGCCCAACTGCAATTCAGAAAGGAATAACATTGCATAAAAGCTCAGAAGTGTCTTACTGCAACAGGGAATTTGGTTTTTAGAAGTTTGCCTCTTGGACTGACCACAGTAGGCTATATAAGTTTTTCCTTTAGATTGTTGTTCCTTGTAGCTGAGACTACTGTCGCTGGAACTCCAAAGCTAACAAATACAAAGATGTAAGTTCATAAGAAGCGGAGGATAGAAAGGATTAAAACTTGGAATGACCCAAAATTTCTCAGTCTGACCATAACTTTGACATGTATCAGATACACACATTGAAAAGACATGGGGACAACTCACTGAACCAGCTGACCTGGCAAAGAAAAAACACCCAGTACACTTATGAACAGAATCCTCACAAGTATTTTTCAATGCATCTTTTTGAGGAGATGGATTTGGACTGAATTATGCAGACATAGCAATTCTTTCAGTGTTTTCTTAGGCTATCCCTGTATTGGTTTTTTTTTTCCACAGATGTACATTGTGTCTTCTAAAAGAGTTAATGAGCTCCTAATCAACCCTCCAAAAGAAGGAAACACAGCCTTTTTTTCCTCCCAGAAAGAACTCATTCACTAAGGAGCATCAACACAGCCCATACAGTCACAGCCCTGACTTGATTTCTGAAAAAAATTAAGTTGGTAATACATCAAAGATTAACTTTTAAAAACATGGGGGAAGAAATCTGATTTACCTTTCTTTAAGAATTTTTGCTCTTGTAAAAAAAAAATATATAGTTACAGTAGAGGTTCCTCATACTGAGAACGAGCAAATCATACAATCTACTTACCTTATCCTGGCTATATGTTGCTGCACAGGCTGATGTTGAAAATGGTCAGGCCACTGATGGTGAAGGCAGAAGGATGGGGAGGGCTGAAGACAGCAGGCAGGTTGATATATGGGAGTGTGTTTTTGGCAAATAGATGCTGAATACTCAGTATGTGGCTGCATGCAGCACGAAGTTATAGGAGATGGTGCTGAGCTGCCAACCACTGAATGACATTCTTGCTTGTTATTATGGCTACTTAAAGAATGATGGTATGGACAAGGGTGGCAGCATTGCGACAACATCTGCTGAGTTCTTTGGTTGTCTAAAGGCAGAAAGGACGGTTTGATTGTACCATTGAGTTGCAGGCAGCCGTTTGGACTCGCTTTTGTTCTTGGTGTTTCCTTGGATGGGAGCTGTTGGATTGCAACGTCTCCATCATTAGCCGCGACGATACCTGGGCCGGCAGCATTGGACAAGATGCTGCCATTGCTCAGGACCACAGAGTCACTGACGTTGCTCATAGCCATGCTCCAAGTTCTCGACGGGTGCACAATGTTCCTGCAGAAACAAATAAAGCAAAGTTCACAGAGCTGTGGTGTTTTCAGACGCTCAGAAATAATCATAGATTAAAATGAGTAAAGCTCCTCCCTCATCGTCATCTTTCGCAACACGAGGGAACAGAAAGGAGTCAGGCACACACTGCCAGGAATGTTTTGAAGGAGTTCTATTTGTTCAACAAAAAGTTAAGAGTGGAGTTATGTAAAAGTTCAGTAATTGATCCAAAATGTAAGCCAAATGAATAGACATTTGACAGTCTCTGGGTCACAACTAACAAGTAATGGTTGAGATGCATGGGAACAAGATCATTTTGCACAAGGCTAAGTAAAAGCCATTATTTATGAAAACAGATTTTGGTATAAAACTCTGTAACCATCCACAACTTGCACTGCAATTTTCCTATGTGCTTTGAAAGTCTGCAAGAGACAGGAGGACACAGCAGAGATTGTTTAAGAATCATTAAAATGCTGGTTTCCTAAACTCCTATTCTACGTCAAATTTCTACTGGAAACAAGGCATATTTGTATTTTTTAAGAAATTACTTGAAAATGCCTTGTTTAAATAAATCAAGCCACTTCAGCAGACTTCTGCTAGAATTTCTGGATGGCAGACTAGGTCTTTACGCAGAAGTGCAAAATGAACTGTTATGGATAGTAAAAAGAAAAAAATAAAACCATGTATTTTTCCCAAGCTTAAAAAAGAAATAATCCCAGGATGTAATTACTGATGATCGAGAAGCTCATACTTCAGAGTGACATGTATTCCAAAGGCAGTTAAGAAATACACTGTGCTGTAAAAAAAAAAAATGATGTTAAAGATTTTCTTCCAAAGTCTTGTCTTTTTCAAGCAAAATGTAAATAAGTGAAAACTATTAACATTGGAAAGCTGACTGAGAAGCTTGGCTCAAAATCAAAACTTGTCTCAGGTGATTCCAGCAGCCAATTTCCCCCCTGTTAACTATAATTGTGTTTTAATAAGATTTGAAAATAACTTGGAGATTATTATTTTGATAAATAACATGAAAGGTCCAACATTACACTTAGCTAAGAATTTGTTTCACAAGTTACATGAGGGAGGAGGGAGGAGGAGAAAAAAGAAAGAGGAAGAAATTAGTACACTAATTATGTACTATTTAGAAGAATAAATCAACACTTGCTTAAAACCCAGAATCAGTTAATTACAACTGCTTTGACCAACTTCATGTCTCCTTTTTAATACTGAATTTAATCGACAACATTCCACGTCCAAATTGCGAGGCTTGCATTACAGACACTGAACTTTGCAGAAAGACAAAACATACAGATTAAGACAGATAAGCGAGGAAGTTTCTGACTCGTTTTCTTCCCCCGATACCTTCGCTGAGTGCTCAGAGAGCTAAGCTTGCCCAGCCAGCTGAGCTATTTAATTGCCTGAATGCTAATTCTGAGCAGAAAGTGCTTTGCAGAGTGGAATGCTACCCCCGGCAGCCCCGCCCCCCCCGCGCAGCATCTCCCCTAGACATAGCTAAATCCTTCACTTCTGAGACGAAAATTAATCCTCTGCTATTTGTTCTAGATCATGTGCAGAGCCAGATGCCCTGGGAAATCACTTTCATTTAGATAACCGCTCAGAACAGAATATGCTGCTCGACGAGCGCGTTTTTTTTCCAGCCTCCAATTCCACACATTCCTGCCAGGGACCCCCTCCCCTGGCCCAAGCAAGTCAAGCCCATGGAGGACTTTCCACTGAGCACAAGAGAGTAAATTCAAGTGGCTGGCTAAACTTTGGTTGGCTTGGAAGAGACGCTCTGGTTAGGTGAAATCCTGCTGTGTTTGCACAGCCCCGTTTTCCCTCATGCCGCGGGCAGCTTCAAAGCCTGCCCAAGTGGTCAGAGCAAGAGCTGGACATCAAGGCACAGAAAGCTCCTCTCCAGGCATCTGGCAACCTTTTTAGGAATTTCTGGCTGCTCATTTTCACCTTCACTCAAGTGAGAGACAGGCTGCACGGTGACGTTGTTACATTTCTTAGTTGGACACATCCGTATCATCCCTTGAAATTGCTGTTCGTCGATCAAAGTTACTGCCCTGCAGACTGTTATAACTGAAAATAAGGTATGGAGATACTGCAAATATCTACCCCTTCAAGAAAACAGACAGACACCATCCTTTTGCTTTAAACCCAGGACATCTGCAGCGTGCAGCAATTGAGACAACACGACATAATTTTTAGTGGCTGTTTCGAATCACTTTATGAAGGAAACCAGGCGTTTAACACGCAAGGCACACATGTGCCAAACAGAGGTACAGGCTAACTCGCACCCGGAGAACCTGGGTGATCCCAGCTGACCAGCTTGGCACCCCCAGTGTATCTGTGCCCCTCGCAAACGCTGACACGGGAATTACAACTTTTGTTCCAGGCAGCCCCGCAGCCTCCGTTTAACATGATCAAAGATAAAACACTTTCTTTCCAACAGATGTAGAACCTACCTGCACACCTTTCAGTTTAAAGGCTGTCTTCAGAAAAGCTCTTTAGAATCCAGTAAATTCAAAGAAAAGGCAAAGATTGTCATCATCAGTACCGCAGTATATAATTCTGCCGTTGTTCTCATGTTGAACAGGCTATTCATGAACTATTTCAAGCTATAAAAATTTTAACAGATTAAGCTGATACATTCTCACTTCCTAAGCCTCGAGAAATTATTGAGTTCTGTCCATTTTCATGGAGTCTTTGAGCCAGGGAATGGAAGCACCTGCTTACGTTGAAGCTCTTTCAATGCCATATTTAAGTAAGACTGCTTTGCATGCTTAAGTTAGCCATCTGAATAAATATTTGATTCAGTCACAGCGAAGAAGAACTGAGACTCAAATCAGTTTTCCAGAATATGAGTTGAGGTGTACATTTTCACTTGGTTTCATAGCTTTTCTTTTTTTAAACAAATGAAAGATGGTTGATGTCACTGGACAGGTTCAATGTTACCTGAGCTTTGTTTCACTCATGTTTGAGGGTATTAAAAATTATGTTCTATGAGACCTCACGTATGTCACGCTCTATACACACAACTGCAACTCCATTGACAGCAAAACTTCACCTGCAGCTGTGACCTCAAAGTCTATTAGATTATATTCTTATTTCTGTTGTATTTTGTCTCTGCCACAACTACAGCACCTGAGAACTTACTGAGAGATGTGATAATGACCCAAGGAAACAGTTAACCAAGAATTTCTCCTTTAGGAGATGCGCAAATAAGCCAGTTAAAACGCAACAAGTAAAAGCACAGTAAGATCATAATAATTCATAGACATGGAATACTGAAGAACTTGTTTAGCATGAAAAAAATCTAAAAATAAGAACCTTTGAAAATGCAGTCTTTAAGAATTCTCAATTCTTCCAGTGCTGAAGCTTATTTTTGCTGCATTCCTCAGAGTGTTTTAAGATTTGGTGTTCTCCAGCAGAGGGGGAGTTTCAGACTTACACTGATTTACATCTGAAGGCTTTGATGCAGCCAACAGGTATTCTGCATAACGAGGCTGTAGACAATAGTGGTTGTAAGAGAGGCAGCCCTACTTAACCTAAGATTAAATACAATTAGAAAAAGTGTTAAACTACATGTTTAATACATCACACTCAGGTATCCATCTCTCTAGCTGGACACAAGGTATTTTAAACATTAACATCTATTCAGAAATTATGCCAGCTGCAGTGCTAAGGAAAGGAAACTAGAATTTTCTTTAATTACTGCATGCTTGGTAATAGCAACTGTGAAGAAAGCAGCTCAAAAGCCATCCATCTCAGAACAACAGCTTGGAAGAGTGTCATATCTGGAAAGTACCATGGCTTGTAGAGGCAATGCTACTTAGTGACAGTTTTATGGAGTAATCCCTCTATTATTTGTGGAGCTAACAATGAACACAAGCTTACCCAGCAGACATCTGCCATCTGCATTGCAAGCCCTTCAGAAAATAAAATAATGCTGTACCACATTGAAACTATGTAGGATTTGGTGTTCTCTAACTAGCGTGTTCTTTTTAGACTTGGATTAAGTTCACCTGTTCCTTTGGCTGCAACTTAAAGAATTTTTCTTTACTTTAAAGGTTTTTTTTTTTAAAAAAAAAAATTTAAAAAAACATTGGTTCAACAAACCCCATCTGGACTCATAATGCCTGCAACTGAGAATGATAGGAGTGCAAGTTCAAAAAGGAATGATGTAGTGGAAATTTAGCATAACCTAGTATATTAGTACAGACAGTTTATAGATCTTTAGAAAATGACAGAGAACAGCTAAGTGTTGAGGGTTGTTCTAACCAGGTAAGAAAGGAAAAAAAAAAATTAAATCCCCCAAATCCATACCTTGCACTTAACCAAAACAAAGCCAATTACAAAACTTTATAATTTTAATTTAAGGTAGGACAAAATTCAGATTTCATGTAAAAGTTATCTAAAGCCTTACAGGTATAGTCTGCATCACGCCACTCAGCCAGCTAAACCCGTCCAGGCTTCCTGGACCTTGCAGACCTGTCAGCTGCAAAGCATCCTGGTTCCGAGGCTAACATTATGTCTGAAGTAACAAAACCACCTTTTCATGTCAAAAGTTCATCTAAAAAAGTTGGATTCTAAAAGTAGTGCATTCTTGAAGTGAGCAACATGTAACAATCCCAGCACTTAAAGTCTCCTTCAAGATGAAATATCACAATGGCCTTGTAGTCCCGTAAGACTCTAAAATTTTTCAGTCTGGCAAACAGGTTACACAGTCCCCACCTGTAAACTCAGTTAAATCCTCTCCAGACCTCATTTGCTGTGCCAGCCTGTGCACAAACACTCTTAGGGAGCATTTTCTCCTCCTTCACATCAACAAAATTCTTTGAGTCTTTGCTCTTTCTCACTGCTCACAGGAGTAACAGGTGGTGCCCGGTGTTAGATACTGGGTTTTATGGGAGATGTCTAGTTATCCATCACTGCAATGGTCTTTAACAAGTCAAACAGCTTATTAATGTTTTATGGTTGTTGATCTCCTTTTTGGCTCTCAGCTAGACATTTCTCAAATTCTCTAGCTCGTACTCCTATGCATTCACACGTGGTGCTTGGTTTCTCTCATACCCTGAGATTCTTACTTCTCCATTTCAGCTGTTAGCCACTAGGTCTTCCCTGAAAAGTTTTCACGACACAAAACATACTTACTACAACAAGCCTTCCCCTGCCTTTTCCACTTCTTTTTCAGGTATTTAAAGTATAGTTTAAATACATGTCTTTTCCCTTCAAGAAGATTCTTCGATTCTTATTTTATCAGCACACAAGTTTACCTGATATATTTATTAACGCAACTCTTTCACTTCACAGTGTAGCTTCTATTTTTAAGAAAGGCCATTACAGTCAGTTTGGGTTTTGCATTCTCTATAAATACCCATTTTCTTAGCTAACGTCACCCATTAGCGAGCAGCTTTTTGGCAATCTAAATCCATGTACCATGCAGGAGTAGTTAGAAGAAAATTATGAAGCAGAGATGTTTTACAGAAGGAAAATTTCCTTCCCTCCTCCACTTTGTACCACACGTTTCAAGAGCCAGCTTGCCCTTCCATTCCTCTCCACAGCCTGAGAGGTTGAGCTGTCTCGTCCTGAACCTGAGACACCATGAGCTCATTTCCTGCGTCGCTGGCTGGCTCAGGAATTGCAATTCCTGTGACAGGGAGTTTCCAGATGTCACGGTGCCAGGACCACAGCTCATGCCACAGATGGGCACTGGCAAACCAGAGATGCCAAGCTGGCACACGAACTGACCAACCAGGGACAGCTGTGGGGTGAGGGAGCTGGGAAAGGCTGCAAAGGGTCAGAAAAATAGTGTTATTCAGAAGTTCAGAAATAGATTTTGCTTTGCTGGTAAGCTAAAGTTACTTCTGGCACAAACAGTAGAACAACAGGAGACCATTTAGAGAAATCATCTGCAGGGCTTTGACCAAAGAAATCTATCAAGGTACTTTAGCTGCAAAGTCTTTTCAAAGTCAAAATTCACAGTAAATGTAATTAAACTATAAATAGAAGCACCAACAAGGAGTCCTGAAAGTTCCAGAACTTTTGTACAATCCTAAAATTTTATATATAAAAAAGAAGCCTGTACATTCAGGGGAAATGGAAAAAAAAAGTAGCAAAACCATTTGAAAAAGCTTGAAATAGTCTGAGATTTGGAAAGAGGTACAGCTACAAGCACACATTGGAACAAAACATAGCACCTCAAGAAAAAGAAAAAGGACATAGTTTTGGAAAGCAGGTATACCTCAGCACAGTTTAAGAGCATGTAAAGCTGTTTAAAAAAAACCAAACATTGCATACAACAGTGACACTGTCATCACACTAAATCTTATTTACACAACTTACTGACTTTCCATTACCATATGAAAGACATTTAAGTTTTTGTAATTGCAAATACTCCAATCCAAAATAGCTCGAATCCTGTTTACGAAAAGGGAGGGAAAACCAAAATATGTCTCTTTCTGGATGTAAATTGAGTTACTGCCATGTAAAGTTCTGCAGGTTTTTACTTCAGCATGCTGTGGGATTAACATTTAAATTATTACAGCCGTAAAGGGACACAAAAGCAATACTCTTCAGGACACAGCTCCAGCTATGCCTACCATCATCCCAACTATGTTAGTGTTATGTGAGAACTTAAGAAACCTCTCCATCCACTGTTTAGAATCGTTGGTTTGTTTTTTTTTTTCCCCCCGTCCAAATTTAAAAGCTGTGTTTGTACATCTTTAAAGAATCTGTTACTAATGCTAGCATTTTTTTCCCGGACATTCTAATAGAAGAACTAACATAATTTTACAAACGGCAGAGCACATCAGGCAGGTACACACCGGCAGTCGCACCTGTGCCATAAGCACAGAGCATTCTTTGCACCTAGCCACACAAGACAGAGGAAAGCGGTTAATTTAAAAGCTGTGTTTGTACATCTTTAAAGAATCTGTTACTAATGCTAGCATTTTTTTCCCGGACATTCTAATAGAAGAACTAACATAATTTTACAAACGGCAGAGCACATCAGGCAGGTACACACCGGCAGTCGCACCTGTGCCATAAGCACAGAGCATTCTTTGCACCTAGCCACACAAGACAGAGGAAAGCGGTTTCACACTGCCAGGACAACAATCATTTTCCTCGAAAGCTAAACGTGTCAGAACTGATTTTTCCCCCCCGCTTCATTTCCTGAGGGTACGTTGATTTGATGTCTTCCATTTGCTGAGCCACGCTCTGAAGGTCAAACGCTAAACCTCACCATATACCGCTTCTATAGCGGCGCACCTATTGAAAGAGCCGGATCCCTGGGCAGGGGAGGGTGGGTGCTTCTCCTCCTCACCAGGCTCCTCAGTGCTAGCAGGGTACCGTTCTAAGCTCTCGGACATTTCTACCCAGCCGCAGTCTTTTACAAGCCTCCCTGCATGACAAAGCAGCATTTTGGAGTAAATAAACTGCAGGTAGACGAGAGCTTTCAGAGAGTCGGAGTCGTTCCTGCTGGAACGCGAACCACACCACGGCAACGCGCGGCCGGAGCCGGAGCAATGCCGCAGAAGGCACCTCGTCACGCTTACCAGAGCCGGGCCGGAGGAGAGCAGCAGCACCAGCAGCAGCGAGGGGAAAGCGGCCCCGTCTCGGTGCAGGTACCGCAACCACCCGGGAACTGAGCCGAGCCGCGCCGC
>NW_008591334.1:0-10532 GCF_000691845.1 Merops nubicus
CCAACCTGTACTGGTGCATGCTGTAAAGAGAAGGATGGAGTTGCAGTACTGTTGTTAATGCTGACATTCCTGGCATTTGGAGTCTGTTTAGTCAGTTAGTTTTATGAGCCCCAGCTAGTACTAGCAAGTGTCTGGAAATCAACTGGTCAATGCAGATTGAACCCATTGAAAAAATCTTATATGAATGCAGGACTACTTGAATATTACTGTTTGTTTGGATAATTGGAGTAAAGGCAATGCCTTTTTTTTCTGTGCCTTTATATGGTGGTTGCAACCTTAATTGTGTGAGCTAAGTTGTGCCTGTCATTTCAGGTCATCATCTACTGAGATATTTGGGGTGAATCCGAAGTTGTCACAGATTAAATTGGGTCATTTGCACACAGATTTAGATATCATGGAGGAGCCATTTAAAGCTACTGTAATGAGCTTGGACCTGTGATTTCTGAAAAGTGATAGTCAAATAGGTATTCTACAGGCTGTTCTTCTCCTTATAACTTATGTAAATTATTTTTCTGGTACAACAGTACTGTAAATCTTGCCTTTAAATGTGCCAAAGAAGTTATTGGATTCTTTTAATGATACTTAAAGCCAAAGATCTGATGTTGCTGACATATAACCAAGTACCGACCAAGATAACAAGTTATTACTGAAGTGACTGAATGAGATTTTTATGTTGCTATTGATAATAGAGCTTAGTGAGCTTCCGAAATAAAGTATTTATAATATACAGTCAACTTGGTCTGGATGTTGTCTTCAGGATTAGCCAGTGGAAGTTCTGATAATCTGAAAGTTTTGATTCAAATGTATCCTTCTAGAAATTGCAATTTACTTTAGATATCTAAATTGATCTTCAGAGGATGAATATTCACATTCTGAAAAATAACTTTCCTCCAGAGTGTTAAGCGTTCAAAATAGCTAGTTAGTCATGATCCCACAAGTGCCTGTAGTGAGCAAGGCTTGGAGTGTTAAGCTGCACTGTGTAACTAAAAGTTTGGTACTCATCTGTCTCGTTTCGGGCCAGTGTCCATACTATTTTCTTGTAGTTATTTATACAAAATGGATGTGTGAGGCAAGGTACGCTATGTGCTTCCCAAATGACTGTACAAAAAGGATTTCTGCTTTCTGAACAGTCTGTAATTATATGGTGATTTTTCTTTCAGAAGAACAATCTGAAATTAGAATTTGGACTATGTCCTCTTCTGTGGTTTTAATTGCAGTCTGGTGTATGATTTGGAAAAATAACTTGCCAGTTTTAGTACCTTTCACAAAAGGTCTCATTGTTGCTTAGGAACCAAAATAATGTCCATGAAAAGTACTATCCGCATTAGATGGTAAAAGGGTTTCATCTGCAACATACATCTCCTGAATCAGAATAGGTATGGCAGTGCTTGTAAGCTTGTCAGAGCTATGGAGATACGCAAACTTCTGCAGTATTGCTGAGAACGTCTTTCAGTGCCTGTGTACCTCAAACTTTCCTTAGAACTTCATAAGCTCTAATTAACTCAAAATTAACCAAAAAATGAGCTGTGAATAGGTAACTGAAAATTCCTTCTAACACACTTTTTATCAGACATTGTTTTGATGACTGTAGCAAAGCACACCTATACCAGGAGGGCTTTGTGTGTGTAGCTACTATCTGTTTGCTTTTACTACTGGGTGGGTGGTTTCGTTTCTGATTTGGCAGACAGAATGCAGCACTCCTTGCCATAATTATGTCTCTTCTGTAGTACTTTTATTGCTCACAAATACTTTGACCAACCTAAGCAAAAAGTTAGTTGACACAGAAGGGACCAATTTTAAAAAGCTCTTTTCTGACTATAAATACCAATTATTCTATCAAAGTATGTAAATTAGTCCTAAAGAAAATTCATCTGGGTATTTGAAAAACCAAGACTGAGGAAGAATGCATGCCTATTGTCAAACTATTCTTCCTGCAAATCACTTCACTAATCAGAAGTAATTTTTAACTAAGATGTAGTAGGTTAAAGAAAAATAGCACTTTTCCACAGCAAGTACCAGATGAGAAAGATCAAGCTATGATAAAATAAACAAATTCTCTGGATCAGTTCCAGACCTGTTCTACTTGATGACCTTTTTATAACCTCATTCACAATCTGTGTTTTTTTTTCCCTTGCTGTCACAATGATGCTTGGAAACGTTGCTTTGTCCAAATTCACTCACTCTCCTACTAACTCTACATTGCTATACATCATTAACAGCTGACAGTGTTCATTACATGCTATGTGTTCTACCTTAACTTTTCATAATACACATTTTTGCAGGAAATTTAGTCAATGGAAGAAAATCTACATTAGATTAGATAGCATGAAATCAGAGACCACAGAAACACCGAACATGTTTGTTTTTTTCTTAATCAGTTGCCCCTGTATCTATAAAACACAGTTTTTGGTATCTGTTGGTGTCATATAAACAGTTTGACAGGTTGAATAAACACTTTCTAAGGATGACTACTGTGCAAGAGCATTGTGACATTTTTTTAGAAAGGAAACTTTGTAGAATACTTACAAAATACCTAACACATTATTGTTAATTCCAAGAATTTTATTTAAGACCTGCAGATTTTCTGCTAAAAAGTAATCTCTACTTAGTGACAACATACTATTTACACAAAGTTTATTACAGTAACTCAGATCAAAGAAGCTCCAGAAGGCATACTTCCCACTCAAACCCAAAAACATTTCTGTAATGTCCTACTTACACTATTTGGAGAAAAAATGTGAGAATATGAATTAAAAATTTACCTGGTCCTCTTGTTACTTCTTGATTTTTACCGGTGAAGAGTGTTATCTTTGTTACTGATGTGCTCCTTTTAATGATCTGACTAGATCTTCTAGTGATCGCTCTCTGTGGCATCTTTTATGCAGGTGCTTCTTGTTGCTAAGAGATCAGTTGCTTAGAGATGGAAGTTTGTTTTTTGTAATAGATCAGGGCCATTGATATTGAAAAGAAAATTTTGTAATATTACCTCTGCAGCTCAACATATCTTCTGCAAAATAGCCAGTGATAGAGATACGCATGCCTAATACTGATTAGAATTGTAACTGGAGAGTAAAACAGAAAAGTAAGCAAAGTTTACTATTGTGTTTGATGGCTCTGAATATCAAGGAAAGAGATTTTTCATTTAACTGGAGGTGCAATTAGCAGAAATCATATTAATTCTTTGTGTAGTGTATTTTTAATTTTCAACAGAAGGAAAGAAAAGTCTGAAAGTTCTATTCTAAAATTGGGATGCACAAAATTGTTGATAACGTTTTGTTAGATACAGTGCTGCACCTACATTGGAATAGTGTCTATACTTTTATATACTGTTTACTTTATATTAGTAGCTGGTTTGGTAACTTCAGAATTACTGTAGAAACTAAAGGCTCATTTCTCTGCTTTGTGTTGCTTCTCTGTTTTGCTCTAGCCTTGGGTGACTTGAACAAACTTAATTCACAAAACCCAAAATGTTTTCAAGAACTGCATCAAACAGTTACAGGAAATGTTAAAAGAATGACCAATAACCTATAGGAGAAGGTGATGACGTTATTAAAAGATGAGACTAACACAGAGTATGGATGGAGTACTTGAGTCTGTTACTTACTGTTTTGAAACACCAACAGAGGTCTGAATTTTCTCAATTTCTGTTATGGGAAATCCTTAGCTGATCCAGTTGCCTCTTCAATAAATTTACACCATGAGTCCAAATAGGCTGCATTGTGAAATAGGTAAAAATCATCTTTTTTTGCTTAGTGCTCTCAAGTTTAGGAAATCCAGTCACTCAAGTCTGTTTTCAGCCAGGCCATGTTACGTCCTTTGGCAGTAAGACACTACGCATCCTTGTCTTTCACTGCCAGGCCAGGAATGTAAAAGATTCACATAAAATGTTTTCATTCTTCTTTTTTCTGAACTTACTCAAGGCGTTAGCATTAACATTTAAAAGGAATAAAACAAATTAGAGCACTTTTAATAAGAAAACCCATCTAATTGATAAAAGGGTCATATCTAAAGGACTATGATCTCACTTGGAACAAATGGTGTTTAAGAGTTGTGTACAATACTTCTAGTGAAAGAATATTTTAAATTCAGGGAACGATGGAAGAGGCCTAGAATTTTATTGAAAGTGAAATCTCTTTTGAGAAGCCTTTCTTAAACTAAGTAAATAAATAATGCAGACAGTTTAGGGAGAATAAGAACTGAATTCATGTGGAAATGCTTCTGGCATTACTGCAACCTGATTGAAGATACAGAGCTTATACAACAGAAGCCAACATAAATTCAATCTGAGAACTGAGCCCTTGCTCTTTTTCTATGTGCACATACTCTTCCACATCTTTTTATTATGCAGAGGCTTGTTTACAGTACAAGCAGAAATGAGCAGAACTTTAGTGAACAGTCCTATTGTGTCCTGCGTTTAGAGCTGGTCACAATAATGACCAGCACAGTGTCTGATGTTCTCAAAATGTTAAGATTACTTTGTTTTATTTCAAAAAAAGATGATAGCTGGTTTTAATTTTTAAGCCTACCTAAAAAATCTGAGGAAAGTCTTGCATTACTATTTTTTGTTTTAACAAGCCAGCTGTATGTTTTTACTGCTTGTGGACTGGGGATATTTACATTCTGGAGGAGCTTGACTTTGTGGCTGATTTTCATCCATTTTGTGAGGTATTTCTGATACAACATGTTAATGGAGACAAACCAATATGGATGATCAGTTCTGAAAGTAGGTGGATAATTCTTTCATGAATACCTAACTAAGAAAGCTCTATGTAGAAGTAAATTTCCATAGGAAGTTTCCAGCTATTTCCCATAATTTAAGACTAGTTGACTGCATTTAGTGTTGCTTTGGTTTCAGCTGCTGAGAATAATAACAGCTTGTGTTGAACTTTTTGCTAGTTTTCTTGTTAAGTTTTTCTTTGAGTTCCCCACATTTTTTATCAATAGCCAAACTCAATATTTGTTACCCCTACAAACACGTCATTGCTTTTGTGTTCTGTCTAGGATATAAAGAGAAGTGAGGAAACCTCAAACCCTTGTGTGGTTGCAGCTGTCACTCACTGACTTTGG
Source organism: Merops nubicus (assembly GCF_000691845.1). Classification (NCBI taxonomy): domain Eukaryota; kingdom Metazoa; phylum Chordata; class Aves; order Coraciiformes; family Meropidae; genus Merops; species Merops nubicus. The sequence continues at coordinate 5,068 of NW_008591334.1, forward strand.
AGATACTATATTGTTTTATAGGTGTTGGGTTGGGCTGTAGTATTAGGCAGTAACACAGTTATTGGACAAAAAGCTCTGGGAGGCATTACCTTCATTATTGGTGAATTGCAGTTAAATAGTATCTTAATTTGGAGCCACCTGTATCTATAGATATTCTTTATTATACATGCAAATGGTAGGAATAAACTACTTAACTTCTCATTTTTAAAAGCCTTGGAATGGGGAGTTTGGTAAAATAAGTTAATATAAGGAATGTGAAACTAATAAAATGTCTTTATATGTCAGTATGTGTGAGTCTAAGAATGACCTGGCCGGTTTCCCCCACAAACATGTTGACTCCTTGCTCCGTGACCATTAATTTAATCAAGTACTGATTTAAAAAAAATGAAAGATCAGGTAAAGTTTTTGTTGGGGGTCCTTCTTCTGACAGTGCTATGTATCTGCTTAGTGGTACAGACAGTTTGTGTATGAATTGTAAATCAGGGGCAAGAAACCAGTTGAATTGGTCATGAAGAAGTCACAAAAATGGGTTAAATAATGTGAAAATACTTACTTACAGTTAAAGTGGGTTTTGTCAAGACTGACTTCTATGGAATATATGTTTAAATAAAATATTATTTTCATATACCAGATAAAATATATTTGAGTTCTTTCATGCCAAAGAATTCCTGGAACTTTGTATAATGCAACGAGAATGATTGGACTTGTTGTTCACTACAAAGATCTGTAGTTGAATACTGCAAATTCTTCAGCGCCTGAGTAGGCATTCACTGAATTAACAAAGTTCTTTTTTATACCATTACAAATAAGACAGTTCCTCCCCCACCCCCCCAATAATTTACAATAGACTTTTGAGGGAAAAAGATGCAAAATGTTGTTCATAGTTGAGCAGAAGGGTATACAACTCTGTAGGGACCCTGTGGCTCATATGATAAAACCAATTAGAATTCTGGTTTAGTAATAAGGGCTTGAATCTTATCTAGTAACTATGTAGAAAGAAAATAACTTCAATTAAATCAGTGGAATTAAAATCACTGATACAAGAATCAGTATCATGAAAATAGTAGGATGGGATCAGGCTCAGATCTTAATTAATTTTATGTCCTGATGGATTCACTGCATTCATTAGGGTATCAGATGAATGCTCATCTTATTCTAAAAATGGATAACCACTGGTAGGTCTGTCCCCAGCATACTCCATGTTAGTTTAAGATAAAAGGAAGCAAAGACGTGTGAACATAGACTGTCAGCACAAGGTCATGCTAAAAATCCATCTAGCTCAGTTCTTCATCTCCAATATTGGCCAAAAACTGATGCCAAGAGGAGACTATAAGCATTGGGCAAATATATATGCTTTCTTGTCCCTGCCTTCCCTCCACCATTTAAGGATAAAATAATTTAAAGTGACAGTCTTAGCCATCTTCATGTTTGTAATAATACCTTCCTGTCTTTTCTAGGAACTTCAAAAAATCTGTTGTGGTAATTTAATTAGGCATTTTACTCCTACCTTTTTTCTTAACTTCCCACGTGTACTATTTTCCTGTTATCCTAAACAAGTCAGTTGTCAAATACCAAGAGATCTGAGACTACTGTGAATAGCTGTATTCAAGCACTCTGTGTGTTACTTTGTAATTTAGAAATGTGTATCAGTCGTGAAAGCAGCTAATGTTAAAACTGTCAGGTTTTCTCCCTGGTGAACAAAATTGTTCAACAAAACATCCAGTGGATATGTCAAAGCTTGTAATTCCCTTAAAATTGTATTGGGTGTGCTTCTTGCATTTTTTGTTTGTTTTGATTATGTTTCAAGTCCACCGTTAGAGTAGTAAGTACTAATAAAGTGCAAAGTACTGCAGAATATTTGCAGACAATCTGCTCTTAGCCATTGTCTTGCATTTCCAGTCAAGACTTGCAGTATTGCCTTGGTAGGTACTGGAGTGCTTCTTCTAAGCAGCTCCTTCATTTGGCCGGCATCCACTGCACTCTGAAACCTGTTTATGTCTCTTCCATCAGCATTTCTGTGAGTTATCCTTTCAACCTTTGACAATAACACATCTATTAATTGTCATTCATTCACTCTTTCAGAGAACAGTGTGCATTCGGAGGGAGTATTTGAGGTGTATTTTGAGAGAGTTAGTAGCACACAACGTTGGAAATCACTCGTTTCACGTTTTGTGCATGAATTTTTCTTATGCAATATCTTGGAAGGAGCTGGCCTGTTTGACTGTTTTGACATAATAATCAGTGCAGAGATGATATTTTTTGCCTCCCCAGCATAGTTTTCTTAATGTAAATTGGAGCTTGGCTTCTCAAGTTAATGCCATTTTAAAAAGATCACCTAAGCACTCTTTTATCATGGGATTGGCTGAAATGCATTTGCCCACAAGTTTTATATTATGCCTGGCTTTAGGAGACCTATATTGCTTGCAGCTCTAACACCAGACTGATTTGGCAATTCTGTTTCTCAAATCTTCACAAATTGCTTTCTAAGGTATGTTCCAACCCCCCTCCCTACACCCCCACCCCAATTATAGCAAGTGTTGGAAAGTGTTCTATGTGGATGTTCAACGTTCAGTGTGTCATGGTGGCCTGTCTGTTTCAATAAAGTACACCAGCTGTTATTCCAGATATTGGATGCTAAGAAATTAATTTTATTTATTTATTTGGGGGTTTTAGTTATTTTTTTTTTAAGTGTTGGGTGGCAAAGTAATAATGGCAGAAAATACACGTCCTTCAAAGCAAAATCTTGTATAGAAAACTCCCTATCTTCCAGTGAACTCTAAAATCCCTAGCTGGGGCTTTGCTGAAAAGAATTAGGATCTTTGAATCCAGACCTCGTTTGTGTGGTAGTTTACTGTAGATCAGGAAACTTCATCACTTCAACCCACAAGATCAATTCCTGAGAAGGAGAACAGGTGATATGGTAGGAAGCCAGAAAAATTCCTCTTGTTTTGTCAGACTTGATCAAAATTAAACCATCTGCTTTAATGTTGACAGAGAAATTCTACTGGAAAACCCTCTTGGTGGAATTTCCTTAGCTGGCTTACTAGACTAACTGTTAGTCACCCATAACCGCCTGGCCTTCCGGACAAGTAAGCTTTTTGGTGGCAATGCAGAAAGTGAGCTTGCAGTATTTAAGAAAATAATCACAGATGGGCAACTTCGACTTGTTAATCGGCCTGTCTCAACTAGACACAATGGATTTGTGTGTGGCGATTGCTGGCCAGGTTTATACAATCTGCCAATTGTAATAAAATAAAAGCAGTCTACCTTGTAAATGATGTTAGCAAAGAACGGGCTAGATGTATGCTGTAAGCTGCTTGGTTTTGCTCTTTCCACGGAGATCTAGTTATTTCCATAACATCTAAGCCCTAACTGCTTTCTGTCTCTGATATTTCTATTTTGCATTTACGTGGGTTAGAAGAAAGCTCAGATCAGAGGAAAAGGTCAGATTATGTTCATCTTTATGTGTCTGCCCTTGAAGAATTATAAATAATAGAAGAGACAGCCCTAGTTTTCTCTGTAGCCCCCAAGTAATCTGTGGCTGCTATGGCATGGCAAGACCACCATATGGGAACAAAATGGCAATCCAGAATCTGTTCCCTTTCACTCATGATCTGATTAAGTCACTGTATACAGTGGTGGGTTCTGCAAAGTGAACACTTCTCCATGTGAAATCATTCTAGAGTGACCAACTTTTTTATCAAATAATAACTGCCCCTATGTTAAACGTGAGACTGGACTAGAGGACATCTTGAGGTCCATTTCAACCTTAAGTGATCCTATTAATCTAACATCTTTCTGACAGCATATCTGCTTCTCTGGTTCCAATCCAACCTGTCTCAGCCTTATACCAGTAGCCTGGAAATGGAGGGTTTTTTAGATCCATTTAAGATCTAATTAGTAAAAAATTTTTGGGCTGTTCAGTCTGGAGAAGAGAAGGCTCCGAGGTGACCTTATTGTGGCCTTCCAGTATCTTAGGGGGGCCTACAAGAAAGCTGAGGAGGGACTTTTTAGGCTATCGGGTAATGACAGGACTAGGGGGAATGGGGCAAAGCTGGAAATGGGCAGATTCAGGCTGGATGTGAGGAAGAAGTTCTTCACCATGAGAGTGGTGAGACCCTGGAATGGGTTGCCCAGGGTTGAGGCCCCATCCCTGGGGGTCTTTAAGACCAGGCTGGAGGAGGCTCTAGACAGCCTGATCTAATGGGAGGTGTCCCTGCTCATGGCAGAGGGGTTGGAACTGGGTGACCCTTGTGGTCCCTTCCAACCCTGACAGATTCTGATCTGTTTTGGCAGAGGACTTTGGAGCCCTGGTGGCTCGGTGGTTGGACTTGATGATCTTGGAGGTCCCTTCCAACCTAAAGGATTCTATGATTCTATGATTCTACTTCTCCTTCAAACTGACAAAGAAAATTTTTGGGTAAGCTTGCTGTAACACTGCTCTGCACAGCAACTAAATATTGGTAGCTGTTACACTGTTAATATATTACATGTAAAAGTCGAAAGATCTTTGCATTCACTGCAGTGTTCTTAAGGCCTTCTAGGTGCTTCTACTAGGTACAGGGTTCTTCCTCAGAATCTCTGCTTGCTGAAGATTCTTCAGAATTGTTTAAGGAATGCAAAAAGAAAGAAAAGGTTTGGGAGAAGCTCACTACACTGTCAAGTAGAAAACAGTAAGTGCCTCTTAAAATCTTTTCTGTCTACACTGCCTTGAGATAGATACAAGTCTTCAGAAATTGTCACCACTGGAGACTTGAGGTTTGGTGTTTTTGTTGTTGTTTGGGTTTGGTTTTTTTTTTTGGTTGCTTCTGTTGTTGATGGAAAGAGCTTTGAGCACTCAAAAATATCTCTTCGGTAATTATCTGGAGCAGGTGCAGGAAAAACTGTAAGTGGTATGGCTGAATCCGGCTTTTTTTTAGGAGCCATTTGTGTACATGTGCTTTTGTTTTATTAAAAACAGGTCACACTTGGTGTTTGTAGGACTCTGCGATTCTGTGCTTCGTTAGAAACATTCTTCCCCTGAATAATACATACGTATGTAACTGCACAGGAGCCAGAGGCCTAGTTCAGCTTTTCTTTTGAGGGTTTTTCACCCCAAACCTGTACTTCCTAGCTTAAAGGAGGAGTTGCTTACACCACATTGTGGTTTTGGTGAACAGGTATTTAGGTTACTGATTAAAGAAAAATATGTAATTCACTGTGAAATTGTATTAATATCTGAATGCTAACTGTTACTTGAGAATCATTTGCCTTGTCTTGATTTCTATCTGTATATTTTAACCTCAAAATCTTCTCTTGGAAATCAAGCATATGCTAGTAGTGTGTATTAATAACCTATCCTTCATACTAAGTCATGGTTTTCTAGAAAACCATTTCATTTATCTGCCTTGTTTTTCAAATATATTTAATTAGGTTATTATTCCTCTTTTTTTTTTTTTTTTTTTTTTTTTTTTTTTCCTTTATAA
>NW_008591334.1:10563-23595 GCF_000691845.1 Merops nubicus
TTTTTTTTATTTTCACTGATCAAAGATTTCCTGGTACTGAATGAATGTACTGGGCTTTGAGATCCTTGAAGAAAAACAGAGGGGGAAAAAAAGTAGTATTGCCTTTTGAAAGAGGCATTAGATAGTTTTTATTCAGCACTGTTGTCGCCTACTAAGAGTATTTAAGTCTTGTAATAAAGTTGTATTTTTATGGTGATTCCTCCTAAAATCACTTTTCTCATTCTGTCCACATTAGGTTGGTAGAACAGCATTTAAAAACTGGTAATGAAAGTCAAAATGGAAAAAGTTAACAACATGGATGTTTTTCTCCTATTAGTCTGCCTGCCTAAGTTCAGATCTTCAGACTATAGCAGACTACACTTGTTAATTCAAGAAGTACTACTTATTTTGAAGATGGGGACACTGTGTTCTTGTCACAGGTAGAAGCAGCCGTAATGAAGTGTTATAGGAACAAGTCATGGATGTGCTATCTAAAACTAACTATTAAGTGTCTGAGCATCTACAGTTTCACCTTGTTAGCTATTCAACTTGTTTACATTTTCTTTTTCTCCTGAATTGATATTGCAGCTAGTGAGGGGGAAAAAAATGATAAGAGAGATGTGTGAAGACTTCTTTGTCCTTGATGTGTAGAAACTAGTGAGGAATATCTCAGATTTTCTCTCTTTGTCCATTGTCTGTGGATATAAGACTAATTTAAGAGCAGCTCTTGGGGTGTGGGGACAGGTGCTTTGAGAGGCAATCTGTTCTCTTGTCATAGAAAAATGTCCAGGCTGTTCAGAGTAGTTTAGCATGAACCTTCACATTGCTGCAGGCTTCTTTGACAGTTGAATACTCTTCCGCTTTTACCTTTTTTTTTTTTTTTAATAAGCTCTGCTGCTGCGTTGTCACTATCTCTGCAAGTCTTGTGCAGCTTTCTCTCTTGTGATGAGGGCAATAAATATATATATAACTTGTACTTGAATGTGCATCTACAGAGGTAGGGTACATACATTCTGTTGAACTTTCAAACCATTTGTCCCATTTTTTTTTCTGTTTTCTTTTCTTTGAAGTAGTATGCATGCTATACAAGTATTATTGTTTATAAGAACCTGACTTACTCAGGATTTTATCACATTGATTCAATGCTGTTATCTACTTCGCATTGTAACTGCTTGAATGCCTGAGCTGTTCATACCAGTAAATTAATTTCCTCTTTTGCATGACATGAGGCTTAGAACAACTCTTCATCAGAGTTGGACAACACAAGAGCTGAAAAATCTTTTATAAGAACTTTTATTTGTTATAGTCAACTTTCTTATTTATAAAATGGTGTGCATGTATGTGAGAGCGTATATGATTAAAAGCTCATCTGTGTTACATTAACGCAATTAAATTATACATATGTGGATTAAATTATACATATGTGGACCCACTGCAATGGCTGCAGCCTTCTTTTTTGTAATATATAGTCTTGAGTGTGTTTTTCTCAACCTGGTGGCAGTATTCAGGTTCTTCTGTCTTTCCTTGAGGGGAAGTTCCCAAAGAGAAAATACCCAGTGCTGATAGGTGTCTCTTTCTTCCATTGTTAAGACTTTTCCTTAGCTCTTGTTGCTGCTTAACTCTTCAAACGTTTTAATTGCTAAGCCCTGTTTTAGTTCATCTAATTACTCCTACTTGATGGACTTGTGAACAAACCTCCTCCCTTCCCTAACTCCTATCAGTTAATCCTAAAGGGAAGTAGGGAAGTTGGGAGAATCTTCTTCTATGAGCTCTCCTTGCACTGTAATTCGAGTTTCTTGGCCTGTTTTTAAACAGGAAAGATAGGATTGTGGTCTTGAAGGAATACTGAGGTGTAGTTTCTTGCTGTTTGGCTAGATGCACAATGTGTATTTGTCGGGTGCTTGTACTACCCTCCTATTCCTTGGGATCCATACAGGTGTGGTAGGAGGAAATGGGTCCACTAAGGCACTGGATTTTCATGTTGTTGTGGCAGTGGCTTCAGCAGCTCTTGGACACTTGCTATCTATTGGCGTCACTTTTAGAAAACTGCTTCAGTATCCACTTAACGTTCCCAAGCAGATTTCTGTTATTTGGCCATTACAGTGGGTCCCAGGAGTCCACTGTACTTTTGTTTTATCACATAGAATTCTTTTACTTGGTCACTTGGAAGTATTATGGGATGTTTCAGGCATTTTTTTTAACAAATATGTTTTGAACTTTTGCTAGTCAGAAGGTATAGCCAAAACTCTAGTGCATGTAAGCCCCAGCAGTCAAAGCAGTCATTAGAAGAGTGCCTACAGAACCTTTTCAGTGCTGAAGGTGCTGCAGGCATTTCCCCAGTGGAGTTAAAACACTCAATGCAAAACTGAAGTTCAGCTTGGAAGGAAGGTACACAGTAATCAAATGAAAATGCTTCTAACCAATTCTAGTTCTCAATCCTCTAAACTGCTTCTTCAAGTGCTGTGGTTATTTTGCTAATGGTACTGATTTCTCTGTCAAGACAGCCTTGGCTGCACAAACTTTGAAGAGGACAGGTTTCAGAGAAGCCTCTCTGCACTTTTTTCTAACCATCCTACTGCCTGAAAGAATAGCAGGTTTGCAAAAGCTTTCTGTAAGTGTTTCCATTTTTAGTTGTGGGTTTTTTTTTTTTTTTTACTGTTACATAAATTTGCTTGTACATCAGTCCAAGTTGTAAAGTATTTTGTGACTGATCTTCTTCTGATAAAATGTTGGTTATTTTCCCATTTGTGCTATTTTGGCAAATACAAGAAGCAAATGTTTTGCAGTAGTCCAAGGAGAAAATAATACCATAAACACCAATCAATCCAACTTAAAGCTGGTAGAAGGCTTCTTTAAAATAATTCCCTCTGTGTTGAAATACATTGTTCTACGCTTCTGTATTACTCTCATCTTACAAAGGCTGAAAGTCAGTTTAGTAGAAACGTGCATGTTCTGGGTTTATGTCCTCTTGTGTGTTTGATGGATTACAACTCCATGCTATAAACCACAGTGCAATTATTGTAATTTTCTGCAGAAGAGGCTGCTGGCTAAATCAAAATAGTTACATGTGATTTTTAACAAAACAACCAAAATTATTTTTTGGTTGTGAGGTCAGAAGTCAGAAGCACTGAGGGGATAATCCAGCATGTGATCCAGGATATATCAAAAATGCCGTGATCTGTAAAAAAACCATTCTTTTACTTTAAAGTTATATGAGGCATGTATGCTTGATATGGGTCCTTTCTGAGAAGCTATGAAGTGCAGACAAAGCAGAATATATCATAGCCTGCACAGGTAAGATTTCTGAGTCATCTGTAATTAGCAGAGGACTTTAGAGCCCTAATGGCTCAATGGTTGGACTTGATGATCTTGGAGGTCCCTTCCAACCTAAAGGATTCTATGATTCTATGATTCTATATTTGCTAGGAGTCCTACAATGAAATGTTAATTTGTCCATTACAAGTTTGATCATAATTACTGGTGTCTTTAAACAAGTAAAATGTAATGTGCTCTCTAGAAACCTAGAAATATAAGTTAATATAAATAATATTTTTCTTTTTATTTTTTCAATTATACAAATAATTTTTATTAACAATATAAAGATAATCTTTGTTATAAGAAGTTAAATCCCAATTGAAGAAAGAGTTCTGAAATTTATTCCCCTGAAGGGACACACTTGCTGAAGATTGTCTAAGGCAGCAGCATAATGGAAACAGTGCAAAGTCTCTGCAGACTCAGTGTTTGCAATCTAGTCAATTCTAATATCAGAAACACTCAGGATCATTAGCAATTCTAAATAAAATTATTGTAAACAGTCTCACAACAGTTCTGCACAGTGCAGTACTCCACAGTAATGCTTAGGCTAACTGAAGGAAGTACCTTGGGGGCTGCTAGCTGAATGACCATGTTTGTTTGCTGCTCTGCCTGTGCTAATTCACTCTGTTCTCTGATGGGAGCTTCTCTGCTCCAGCTGGGTGACTGAAGCCTCTAACTTTGCTGTTCAAAATGAAATGGCTGGTATACACAATGAAGAGGAAATCTCCTGATCCATATTTTTCTTAATGATTGAGATTATGTTTTCAGGCTCAGGACATGCCAAGTCCAGTAGGTCTTCTATAATAACTAAGTAAATTATTGATCAAAGGCTGGAGTGATAAGCAGTAAAAGTCAGGTTAGCATGTTCTAGATTATGAACATTCTTTAATGAATGACCAAGTCTGTCATTGTGGCTTTAATTCATATACAAATTTATATGTTCAGTAGTCCTCATCTCTCCTTGCCAGCAGACTTCCACATACCTGTAATACGCACCAATCTAATTCTTTAAGACATAAATTATGACACTCTTGCATAGGAGCATTATTTTAAAAATTAGTATCTGAGCAGACAAATCAGTCAGCTTTTCATAGTCAATAGCTGTGCAAAAACACTCATCAGACTTCGAATAGTATTTAAAAAAAAAAATCCCATGATTAGCCCACAACCAGGCTGCATGTATTCTCTGCTGGAAGAGTAACGTATTGTGGTGAATCACTCCAGAATGGTCTTTTTTAAATAGCTATTTGGCTGGAGAGAAGCTACCTTCTTCCTCACTGCTGAATTTCCTTTACCTAGTAACTGAAGTGCTGATAATCCAGCTTTTGCACCTGAAGGAACTGTATAATCGTGTTTAATAGCGTTGATATTAAATCTATCCTAACATTAGTTACAAAACCTGTATCTATATACAGATAAGAAATACACTAAATTTTGGGCTTATCTCTATTATGGTGGAAAGGCTAAAACTTTTTTTAGGGAAATGCAGTGATTTTCTTTTTTTCCCCCCTACTTTAATCTGTGTGTGTAAGAAGCAACAAGTAAGTTATATTCTGAAACTGAACAAAAAATAAAAATAGAAAAACCAGTAAGCTCTGCTACACAAAAATCAAAATCTATTATCTGTTAGAAGTTAAACTTCCATTTTACTTTTTTCATTGTATTTAACCATTCATGTGGAGAGAAATGGGAAGCTTGATTCTATTCTGAATCAAGATAATGGTCTGTCGATATAATTTGGAGTTGAATTGTAACTAAGACTGCAAATGAATGACAGTGTACAGTACATCACACAAAACCTCCTCCTTGTTCTCCCTGCTTGTAGATAATCCGGTCTGGTTTCCTAATAGTCCTTTCATTGTCACAGACAAACTCTTAAACTCTTCTTTTACTATAGCAAACAAATCACTGCAGGTTCTGAAACGAAACTTGCTGTCTGAATAGGCTGTTCAGATTGCTTCCTTTATGAAATGCAGGATACAAATACAGACCTGAGGTTGGTGTCATGACTGTTTGCTTGTAGCCTTGGTAATGCTGCTTTGATAAGACAAAAAGTCAGTGTCACAACCTGTAGACATATTTTGTTTAAACAAACAAGAAAAACAAACCAACCAACCCCAAACCAAAGCAAAGGAGGGAGCATGCTCTTGCTAAAGATGATCTTATTAAAATATGAGCATAAATGAGATTGTGCAGGAACAATGCAAATTTTCATAGTAATGGTGCAAAAATAACCGTGCAAAAATAAAACTAGGGGAACAGAGGACACAAGTAAGAAGGCATGAATGTCTTGGGCATCTCTTGTTTGCAGTGCAATTTCTTCTTTTCTTCTTCAAGAAAAAAAAACTTCATAAAAGCCAAGCAATAAAAAAGAGTTTGGGAAATTAACAGGTGTGTTTCTGAGATAAAAATATTTTTTCTTCAGGTCCAGTCATCAATCTTGACACAAAGATCCAAATATTGATTTAGAAGTAAGAACAGGAGTGGAAAGAGTAAAAAAAGTATATATAGTGAGAAAACCTGTTGAAGAAGGAAAGGCAAGTTACCAGTATGTTTCTGAGAATCATAAATTTACTTTGCAGTGATCTCCACTCAAGTATTACCTGAATGACCTACTAGTTGGCTGTTACATTAGAAAATATGATAGTACCTCTGTAGAAATCAACAAAAACTATGTTGCTGTACCAGTTGCCTTTATCCTGTAATTAAATATGTTATAATTTTTTGTTCAAATTTAATTACATCCATTTTACATCTTGGTTGTTGAGATGCTAAACTAAGACTGATGACTATACATGGCTCTCTGGTTCGTCTTTTATGGAAACATTGAATAGCATAGTATAAGTTCCATAGCAAAAAATGTCAGCTTAAGGCTAAAAGGCCACCTAGTAAAAAAAAATGTGTAGCAGAAAAATTGGAGCTCAGCTGCCCAAGTTTCTGTTGCTGTTGTCTGTAATATAAAATATACCTGCCAATACAGCTGATACTGCTATCAAGTATATTGTTAGATATGATTATTACTCCCAGCCTCTTGCTTACAAGAGGACCTCTGCACCTGCAGAAGGTGTAGAAACTCGGCACCTTTGCTGAGACTGTGGTCCTGTAGCATTCAGTCTGTCATGTACATTCAAAGTCTGATAAAATTACTCTTTTTTCTTAGAAGTCTTTCTGACTTGATCTACCTGTTTAGAAAATGCCTATTTTTTTGAGTCATAATTTGTGGCATTTCTTATGCTTTTGTGATATCATCAGATCTTTTAATGTGGTGAAAAGGAACATAAATTCAGACACTGCAATCTGAGGGGGTTCTTCTCAGACACGGAATGTGCCAAATTGTTTGCTTGTTGACGTGGGCTGTAGCTTCAATGCCTGCAAAGGAACTAAGTATTCTGCCAGAGTGCCCCCTCCATCCTGTATTCCCAGAACAATTTGGATGTTGTGTCATAGCCATGTGCCATTTTGAGATCTTCACAAATTTGCACATTTTCCACTCTGCAAATTAAGACATGCACAGCTCTGAAACAAGGCTGTTTGGGGTAAAGGGAGGCAATTCTTCCCCCTTCCCCCTCGAAAAATCTCTGTGCTTTCCACACTTTCTCCCTAAATAAGGCAAAATATTAAACATAAAGTTTTTATGTGTTCTATTATTCTATTATTGAGTTTTATGTGCAGTTTTCCTGATAATTGTGCATCTATGTAATTTATATTAAAACCTCCTACTTTAGTTTAAAGTCTAATCTAATAGTAAAAATCTAAGTATTCCATCTCTTGCTTCTTTGCCTGGTTCCTGTTTCTGTTGTGTTGACTTGAGATTATGAAATCTTTGAAATAGAGATTATCTTTTAGGAATTGTGTCTGAATAAAGTCTACCATGGTAGATTTTATTTTTAAATATTTCTGAAGTGTTTCCCAGAGTGATAATACTGCTATGAATATGATTCATTTTCCTGAACTTCAGACATGTATGTCTAAGTCTGCCTTCTGGACTTTGCTGGTGGTAGAGGAAAAGCAGTCATTTCTAGGATGCAATTCATCTTGTTCTCAGGTAGAAGTCTGTGTGGTCACTTATTGACCTCCTTGGATAGATTCCTAGAAAGTAGAAGATGTAAGAGAGTTCCCATGGTATACAAACTCTGAGTTTTTCCTGTGGCATTGGAATACCTTTACCAAGAAATGTTCTTTGCTGGTTTATGTGCCACTCTCAATATAGACACAATTTAGGTTTGATACTAAATGTTCAGTATTTAATTCCTGGTTGTGTTTGGCAAGGCCTATTTTTCCAGGGTAGGTAGGTGTGGCTTTCTCCAGTTGTAGTCATTGGTTTGGGATTCCAGTGGCCTTACAAAGATGTGATACATCTGTCAAACCGCTTATCGTTTGTCATGTGTTTTGAACAGTTGCTCTTATTCCCGTAATTGAAACTATGAATGGGTGGTTGTAGCCATGGTGTTTGAATTGCTCTGTTTGACTTTGCTCCTTATGTCATCTTCCTCTGTGATTCAGCTTTGATTATCTTCTAGCAAATGTTGGAGGAATTCTGAGCAGTTTTCTGGGAAAACAGTCTTTAGCTAACAGTGCCCTTGTGATGCATCTCTAAGGCATCTTCCTCCAAGATCACTGAATGTTTATTCACAGACAAACAGTCTGTTGATGTCATTGAATAGTAATTTTTGTGCTGCACTACTTGCAGATATTTATAGGTTTTATTTTGAATTTTAAACACCAGTTTGTCTTACCTAGTAATAATTTTTTTTTCATTAGTTCTTAGTTTATGATTTATTGTTAAGACTAGATATTCCAAAATAACAACTGGTACATCCCTTGTTCTGCATAAATTTATTCTTGCAACTCTGTATTAAGTAGGAATTTCTTGAAATCAAAGGTACTTCAAAAGTGCTTTGTGTTGTTCCTGATTACTTAAGGAGCTTTATATCCTTGTGCCACTGGAATACACAATAGAAGCTTAAAGGGGCTGGAGTATAACTCCAGCTTTTTCAGGTGGTAGTTTAAGCTTTATCTAGTAATTCTGACTCATTCTATGAAGAATTTTTATTTATCTGGAAAATATTGCTTGAAAGTATGTTATCCTATCTAATAAAGTTTTCCTATCATTAATTTAACTTATTTCAGTACTGTTCAATATGTAACTTTTTCTCAGCTGGATTCTGTTTTGGTAATAATATACATTTGTTTAGGGCCCATCCATTTTCTGGAACTGAATTAGTTATTAAGTCTTCCTGCCAAAGTATAGCACTGAAAAAATAATTCCACACACCTTTCTTCACATTAATACCTTTCACCCCAAGTTGATAAACAAAAATAATTGCATTAACCTTTCTGCAGTATTCTAGAGGACCATCCAAGCTTTTTCTATGACAAAAAAAAGACCTCCTTTGACATAAAATTATTTTCTCTACATTTGTGTTCCTGTAATTCTTAAAAATGCCTTTTTTTTTAATCTAAAAAAAAAAATCTTTTTTTTTCTTTGAAAAGCAAACCTGTGTATCCAAGACGCTATAATCTGTCTGGAATGTATGTGCAGAAATTTAGTGGGTTGCATTCTGGTGTCTGTCACTGATACAAGCCTGAAGTAATTCTGTGGGGTGAGGTTAGTCACGGAGCTTAGTATAGTCTGGATCACTGTAAGTCTGCTATTGTGCCTGACTTACAGTTACTGCAAAGACATTTCAATCCTACATGTCCCAGTTTTTCTGAACATGAATAGACTAGGACCTAATATGAATTTCAAAATCTAGCCTTTCTTTTTGCATGTGGTCAGAAGCCTTTTAGCATTTTAAATCTAAGCCTTTGCTATAGAAACAATGTTGATTCTTGTGCCAACACTGAATTGCAACTGCAGTTTGAATGGAGGAACTCTGCAGCTGCTTGGCTGCTAGTGTGTCTCATGGTGTGAGCAGAGGTAGCAGATCTGAGTTCAAAGGGCATTTAGAGCTCTTATTGTGGATTGCCTTCCTGAGCACATCCATGCTGAATATGGAGTTGCAGCAATTACCAGTATCAACTGTTGCAAAGGAAAGCTCATTAAACTTGCTGAAATGCATTTACTGTTGCTCAGTTTGAGAGTCCAAAGAATGATGTTGCCTTTCTACTTTGTAGGTTTGAAATCTTAAACCAAACAGATTAAACCTCTAACATATTTCCCGAGGAGAAAGGGATTCAGTAAAAGCTGTTGGTTATCAAGGGAGGTTGTGAAAGCTTTATAAAACCTTTTTTTTACTTTATCTATTTCAGGAAAAGAGATTACCTTTTGTCTAATAGCATTCATAAAGATTATAGTTCCTATAATCTTTTAATGGCATAATCAGAGAAAGTTTGGTTAGCTATCTTATAAGGGCGTCATCCTCAGCAACTCAGTCCTCCTTTCATCATTAGTTATCCAAGTGAAAATAACACGCCAATCTTCAACCTGCTTTATCGTGGGG
Source organism: Merops nubicus (assembly GCF_000691845.1). Taxonomy (NCBI): domain Eukaryota; kingdom Metazoa; phylum Chordata; class Aves; order Coraciiformes; family Meropidae; genus Merops; species Merops nubicus. Next base: position 20,301 of record NW_008591334.1, read on the forward strand.
ACAGCTGCCTAAATGGATGAGATTTCAGTAATAACAATTTTTGCAAAGTAAAACAACAGTGGGTGCTTTAGTTAAGTGTGACATCGTCTGAATACATTCTCAGCCTCAGAACAATCAAGTGATATTCTTGATTATACACATAATTGTATAATTTGGATACAAAAATACCTCTTGTGGTAAAGCTACATTTTATCTTCTAACAATTCATTTCAAGTGTACAACTAAACTGGAATTATGAAAAGCATAAATGTGATGTTGTACCTGCAGTTTGCATATTTATATTGATAGTTTCTTTTGACACTGTTTCCCACAGCATTCTGCTGGAGAAGCTGGCGGCTCATGGCTTAGACAGGTGGACTCCTGGCGGGGTTAAAAACTGGCTGGCTGGCCGAGCCCAGAGAGCTGTGGGGAACGGAGTTAAATCCATTTGGTGGCTGGTCACGAGCGGTGTCCCTCAGGGCTCAGTTTTGGGACCAGTCTTGTTTCATATCTTTGTCAATGATCTGAATGAGGGGATAAAATGCACCCTCAGTAAATTTGCAGATGACACAAAATTAAGTAGGAGTGTTGATCTGCTGAAGGGAAGGAAGGCTCTGCAGAGTGATCTGGACAGGCTGGAGCAATGGGCTGAGGTCAGTTGGATGAGGTTTAACAAGGCCAAGTGCCGGGTCCTGCACTTGGGTCACAACAACCCCAGGCAATGCCCCAGGCCAGTGCCAGGTCCTGCACTTGGGTCACACCAACCCCATGCAAGTCCCCGGGCCTGGGGAGGAGTGGCTGGAAAGTGCCTGGCAGAAAAGAACCTGGGGGTGTTGGTGGACCTGGGGGTGCTGGTGGACAGCTGACTGAACATGAGCCAGGAGTGTGCCCAGGTGGCATCCTGGCCTGGATTGGAAACGGTGTGACCAGCAGTAGGGCGATGACCCTATCCCTGGACTCGGCACTGGTGAGACTGCACCTTGAGCACTGTGTCCAGTTCTGGGCACCACAGGATAAGAAGGACATGGAGGTGCTGGAGCAAGTCCAGAGAAGGGCAGCGAGGCTGGTGAGAGGTCTGGAAAACATGCCTTATGAGGACTGGCTGAGGGAACTGGGGCTGTTTACTCTGGAGAAAAGGAGACTGAGATGAGACCTTAATGCTCTACAGCTACCTAAAGGAGAGTGTAGTGAGGCTGGTGTTGGTCTCTTCTCCCAAATTACTGATGATAGGATGAGGGGAAATGGCCTCAAGTTGTGCCAAGGAAGATTCCAATTAGATATTAGGAAGAATTTCTTTACTGAGAGAGTGGTTAGGCACTGGAGTGGGCTGCCCAGGGAGGTGGTGGCGTCATCCCTGGAGGTGTTAAAAAAATCAGTAGATGTAGCACTTGAGGCTGTGGTCTAGTGGGTAGGGAGATGTTGGGAGAAAAGTTGGACTTGGTGATCCTAGAGGTTCTTTCCAACTGTGATGATTCTATGATTTACATATCTTCCTATGCTGTGCTTCACTGCATGTCAGTTATAATGCAGATTTGTATTAGGACATCCTTTAGAGAGACAAATTCTGACATGCCAGGAAATAATTGAAGTGCTGCTTGCTTGGCATTCTCCCTACCTGAAAAAAAAAGTCTGATGCATATATGAGATAATGGTTTTCTCACATTGGTTTAGATTGCTACTGAGCGTATTTTTTTCTGTCCTTTTGGCAAGGAAATAGTATTAATGCTTCCAAAACTTTTCAACAGCATTCCCAAGCCTCCATTCTGCTTTGCTGATTACCAGTCTACCATTGGGACCTTTGATTTTCATCATGGAGAAGGAATGGAACCATAAAGCATGAAGCCGCATTGTGGTTGATGGCAAGCACTGTATGAATGGACCAGTGTTTCAGGTGTGTTCTACAGGGACAAGAGATCTAGCAGGAAACATGCAATTATAAGGCAGTAGCAGAGGATGGGAAGATATGGAGACATTTGGATGAAGAGCTAGCTGTATCGTATGTGCACAGCCCAGTAAGACAGCTGTTTCTGCCACTGGAGCTGCTAATAGGACTTTCTAAGCAGCCTAAGCTTGGGAACACCTTTGCCACAAAACTGTGTTGTCAACAGATTCCTGACTTTCAAAAGTAGGGCAGTTTCTTGACAGAAGTAAGACTCTGTGCCCCAGCAAACTGGAGCACAGTGCTGCACAGACTGCAGTAGAGTCTGTGGTATAGATAGCAGCTCTGGAGTGATTCACAGCCTAGGGAAGAATCTTGCGACTCTGCCAACCTAGCAGGTTCCATACCACAGCCTTGAATAGGCTGTTCAGTGATCCGGTGGCCTTTTGTTTTGTTTTAATGAACAATGTTCAATTTATTTTTGGTTGTATTGCAGAGAAAATCCTGCAAGATTAGACAGATGGGAAAATGAGTGCTGTATTACTTCTGTTATTCTCCAAATGGTTGCTCATGATTATTATACTCTTCTATTCAATCATTGTGCTCTGAAGTGGACAATCAAGATGAAAAGTTGCTGTTTGTTATGCTGTATGGTCTCTGGAGTGCCGTTCTATTTATGGTCTCTCAAAGCAAGCTTTAGTTTGCTGTTATGGTAGATACTAGTTTTATTATACCTATGAAATTATAAACTAAGCTTAAGATATACTGTCTTCTAGGGACTTCTGTGCAAGATCATACGACTTTTGTTTTTCCTTCACAAGATTAATACTATAAGCAAAACTCAAATATGCACTGCTATGATAAGCTAGGATATCAACTGCAGAGTAAACAATTATTCATGTAATCTTCACTGGTATCAGAAAGACCACTCAAATATAAGAAGTTGTTGTAGCTTCAGAGTAGTCTGCTGCGGTCCAAGGCCTCAGAACTGATTTTTTCACGAGGTTTTATGTATTGGGTTTTCTTGTTATTCCTTTAAATGTCAGTATTTTACTGATGGAATACATTCTAAGACTGTCCATCCTGCAAAAAGATATGCACATCTTTGTGATGCTAGGTAGGAATTACCTGCACAATAGAGTGAACACTTTTTTTTTTTTCCCTAAATCTGACAGCCGTACAGGGTGAAAAAGGCATTCTGTGAGTATTTGCCGTGTGTATGAGCTACCAAAGAGATCCATCCTCCTGATCCTGTATCACAGCACACACAAGAGTAGGCTTGTAAGGTGGTGCAGTGATGGTACAGAACACCTGTTCAGAATTTTTAGAACGACCTTAGCACTGTTGGAGCGAGTCCAGGGAGGCTGCAAAAATGATCAGGGGGCTGGGGCACCTCTCCTGCGGGGACAAGCTGAGGGAGTTGGCGTTGTTCAGCCT
>NW_008591335.1:0-52654 GCF_000691845.1 Merops nubicus
GCCCTTGTTAAACTTCATCAGGTTGATAAATGAACCAACAGAGCCCATTTCTTCCTTCCATTCACAACAGCAGAAGAGCACTTGAGCAGGTAAATGGGGAAGTAAAAGCAGCTCCTAAGAGCTGTATGAGGTTCTATCTGTGTTTATCTATGAAGACTTACTGAGGTAACAGTGGAATGCATTTGGAAAGGCACATTTCTTCTACTTCCTGCCCAAAGTGACAGGTTTTTGAATGTGTGAATGTCTGTAATTGTGTGAGACCATTGCTAATGCCATCAGTGGCATTAGTTGCTCAGGCTACTGACAAGAGAGAAGCAATACTGTTTCTTCTTGTGGTCTGATATTGATTGCTTTCTCTAATTTGGAATAGTGCTTTCTAGATATTTGTATTTTGTAGTTTTTAAAAGATTCAGGATTTAATTTTAATGTCATTTCAGTAAAAAAAGCCCACTCATCGTCCTGCCTGTATCACTCAATTCAAGTGAATCACTGGCTTTTTAAAAATAATCTTTTTACATTTTCAGCTTATTATTCATAAATTATTACTTTTAAGATTATTACTTTTTATCTGTTGTTCTTAACGTTCTAACTGTAGGCTAGAACTTGAACTGTTAAATCATTTCATGATAGCCCATAGTAAAAATGAGAAATTAATTCAACCACATAATAGAAACATACAATAAAATGAAGTGTGGGAAAGACCTCCAATGTATTATCACAGAAATTCAAATGTACTGCATGAATTAACATGATTCACTTTAGTTAGAACTCACAAATCTATTCATTACTTAAGTATTTAACACTAATTTTCTCTAGAGCATTTTGTCATTATGTGAAGAAAAACTGAAGATTGCTTCATCAAGTAGTATTTGTCGAAGCCTGTCTGCTGTTGGAAGAAGGGTTCTTTCAATTGAATCATTTGGTGCTTCTCAAGGTAACCTTAAAACGTATTTAGCCTAGAGCTTTAGGTTGCCTGAATATATAATGATTTTTAAAATACTGTGTTTGTGTACTTTCCTGTTAGAGATGTCATAGAATTGTTTTGGTTGAAAGAGACATTTTAAGATCATCAATATCAAAAGATCCAATAAAGATCATTAATATCAAAAAGTTATTAGATATTTGTGGGGGTGGGTAGCAAGGGACATAAAACTCTTAATATGTTTAGTGTTCCTTATGATTAAAAGTGAATTGTCTAGAAGTAATTAATTTGTGTAACATACTGAGGATGTTACACAGCAGTGTCAGAAAAATCAATATAAAGATTTACTGGGAAAGATCAGAAGGTTTAAATACATGTTTAATATAAGCATCTGTTTTTGCATCTAGATGTGGATACCATGTGGAAGGGAAGAATGTGTCAGAGAAGTCTGGGATCTAAATTATGTTCAACTGAGAAAAACAACATAGTAGGTGATGCGTCTGCAGTGAAAGATGTGACATCTGCCTGTCATCTGGACTTCTCTGTAGTTACTATGGTGACTGGCAGAGAAAGTGGTTTAAAGGAAATGCAAATTGATCTGGATAATGAGAAAACTCAACATTCTCCACTTGCAACTCAAGCTAAAAAGAGCAGAGATGAGGACAAACACGCAGTGTATACTGACATTTTTGCTAGTGTTGCTTTGGATATAAAACCATGTGGTGTTGATCTGGAGAGAGACGGCATTTTTAAGAAAGGTTCTTTGAGAAAAATAAAAACCTTTCCAAAGCTACCACTTGAACCTGCAGATACAAATAACTTATTTACTTCTATAACCAACAGTGGACCACTGGCTAGGAAAAATCACTTGCTTACACAAGAGTCACTACCTATAGACAATAATAATGAGGTTATTTTGCCAAAGGAAAATCTTAATTCATTTGCTATTAGTAGTCCACCTAGAATAGAACCAAAGAATCACCAGGTTGATGATCTTCACTTAGAAGCTCTGTGTGTATGCACACAAGTGTCTGGCATGAATCTAGAAGAACATATGTCACTTATTAATGGTAAAAAGATAGATTTTTCTTCATCTGATCACAAAGACGACTGTTCTGATGCTACCTCTGAAATGCCAAATACAGCTGCTATGCTAAAAGGCCCTAATCAATCAATTACTGGAGCAAAAATGCTAGACAATTGTATGGCGTTTGAAGACTCTTCTGAAACTTTTCAAGGATCAAATGAAAAGTCTCTGCCACATTTTAACAAGATGGCTTCAGTGTTAACGACAAAACCCAGTGGGAACAGATGTAAATCAAACCTAATTAGGTCTCCAGAATTAAGCAACGGTGTGAGGAGTGCAAACAATAATGAAGATAATCTTTGTGGAGGCAGAGGGTCAGAAATCAAAAGTAATGAGCAGGTAGTAAAACTAAAGTCTTCATTATATAGTTGCTGTAGTCACTTATGTGGAAATGAAATGACTTGAATACCATGATTATTTTTTTTTTCCCCCCCTCCCTGGAAAAATAAGTTTTGCTAGTCTGCATGCTTTAAGAGTCAATATTGGAAACATGGTGATCCTTTTTTTCCTCTTCAAAGTGCTACAGTGAAATTTATGCTATTGCAAAATCAACTTTTTTTTTTGCAACAGACTCACTAGTGTGTTAGAGCAGCATATTTAATAGTTGATTACATTTGTAAGAGAATGTTACCAAAGCATATGTAGATTTTTAACTCTATGTTAATGCATAAAATTCATTACCTTGAAGTGGGCCTTCCGGGTGCTTATGAAAATTGCAGAGTTCCTAACCTCACTGAAATCTATTGCAATATCTCATCTGCTTCATGAGGTGAAAAGACTCCATTTTATTTTTAATCTAAATGTACATATAAGTTCTTGAAAACTGTACATACATTGTATCTGTTGTGTTCTTAAGTAACTACCTTTGTTCTGTTTGTGTATTTCACTGTAGAAATCAAATATGTGCACAATATGATGGATTGTGTTGTCTCAAGCATTTCATCTTTATAAATAGCCAGATAAGAAAAGAGAGAGCTCAAAATTATTCTGCTAGAATATATTGATAGGTAGTTGTAGTGCTGTCTCTTCTGTGCTCAAATTACATATTCACAGGGTGGACAAGTTTGGTCTCTGACTAGATGGCTTTCTCTTGTGCCACACTCAGAGGTGTAAACAATCCATGTGATAAGACTGCTGCTGTCTATTTTAGCCAGCAGCTAAAGTAAAGATGCAGGATCGTTGATGCTTCTTCCAGCCTTGCTGTGACTTGATAAAAATGAGCATCACAAACTTCACACATTTCAGTTCCAGAAATTAAGTGAAGATGATGTGGGCTTTTCTCTTGCTTGTCTACTGACAACTCAGCCTTGTTCTTCTTGCCTAATAGCCAGTCTTTCAGGCATCCCATGCAGTAGTACCTAGGGCAATTTTCAGTATGCATCCATCCCTCTTTTCACCTTGCCCAAACATTTCCACTGGAGTAGTAACCTGGGACTGTCAAGTGTGTGAAGAGCCTTTGATTCATCATAGCTAAAAAAATTAATGCACCATTAAAGATTCTGTTCTGACTACTTTTTTCCTTTTCCTGTCTCTTCTCACTTCAAATGCATGCGTGCTTATTAAACTCATAGTGCAGGTAGGTAGGAAATACTGAGAAGTACCATGTGCATGGTTTTGCTCTCTGAGGAAGCTATTATATTCACACTGAGTCCTTTATTTAGTTTTTAAATCTTGCAGGTGAATTCTTCAGACTCTGAGAAGACATATTTGTTGTGGACACACCCTCCCCTTCCCCACGCCCCGTCCTGCTCTGGACTATGCAACTTTACATGTTCAAAAGAGTGCAAAGTACTAATCAGTTTTATAATCATTCCAGAGGCTTCTGCTTTTGCTATGTCATTTGTTTTTCTGGATTTATAGGAACCTGCCTCATGTGGCAGATGTGCTTGTGTTTCTAACTAAGAATCATAATCATTTCAGTTGCTGACTACTTATAAGAAAGCTTGTAGTTTACAGAAACCTACATATTTCTTAGTATTCAAGCAACAGAAACAACTGTCTTTCATCTTATGTGCAAACTTCTTTTTTTATGAATGGAAGTTGTTTTCTTTATGCTGTGTGTATAAGCCTAGAAATTATTTTGCATGTTTATTTTTCTTGGAGAGGATGGATGGCTAAGATAAGGCTATCACACCGCTATAAGACCCAACAAACTAGCTGCAGTGGTTTTTTGATTTTGTTTTGGGTTTGGTTTTCGGTTTTGGGTTTTTTTTTAGTGCTGGTGGTAGTTTTGTGGGTTTTTTCATCTGAGTGATAGAAGTACCACACTTAAGTTACTTGCCTTGAGGTGGAAGTAGGCTTATTTAAGCCTCTGTGTGAACTAGAGAGGTGTGGTGAACAAAATGCCATCACTTAAGAACAAAATTCAGATGTAGTGATAGCATACTTCTTTAAGGAGGAAAAAATCTGTTGAAATAAGAACTATATTCTGTCCTTACTTGAATTATGAGAGCAACAGTTTTAAGCCAGGGTACATGAGTATACTTCCAAGAAAATAATCTTCCTCATGTGTGGAAAATGCTGTTGTCAGAGGTTGATGTTCACAAAGGAGACAGAGGAGTCCTATAAAAAAAAATATGTACTTTACCTGAATACAGGGAAACTCCACAGGTATATCCCAGTGAAGTCTCTCAGTTTTGCTGGGGGATGCAGCCCCTTTTTTTATCCGAGTTTCCTGGCCTCAGATTTCCCTCCTCCTTTCCCCATTGGCTGAGGTACATTGGCGGGGTGTACAGACCTCCTGGTCCGCCTACTATATATCCCCCTTAAAATGGACCCCCCCTTAACATTAGGTGTTGTATGTCTTATTAACTTCTCCTCCCAGGGTAGGCATAAAATGAAGTTACTATATATGTCTATTAAGCATGTGTACTTGTTCCTAAAGTTCAAAACTTTAGGCTATCCAAACTTCTTGAGGTAGGTATCTGGTTTTGTTTAGTTCTCATTCATAAGTTCTCAGGTTCTTCCTACCTTCTTGTTTGGTTCTTTTATATGTAAAGTGACCAACCTGTCACCTTGGGGCCCCTCTCCACTCTACAAATTGTCCCCTTATCATCCCTTATTGTGAAGGCACATTCCTTTCTATTCTGTCACTCAGAATTATAGTTTCCCAAAATTGCACAGTGTAAAAGCTGTAACAAATGTCCTGTTTGCATTTCATGCAGCAGCACTTCAGATTGGCACACAGGAAAATAACCCAAGATATGTTTTCACGTTATTCTGCCATTCTTCTTTTTCTTCAAATATTTCATCATCAGCTTAGTGTTCTTTCAGCCTGAACAAAATTTTGTTCTTCCAAAAGTGTGGGCCCTTAGCAGAAGTAAGGTTGTTCTTCTCCCACTGAATTCACAGGACAATCACAGTAAATTAGAAAATGCAACTATTATTCCAGTTACCCTAATAATCAGTGTCGTAATACGTATGATCTGAAATGAAGACAGCAGGGTAGTTAGCTATGAACCTAGAGTTTTATAGCTGTGTTTTCAGTACAAGAAAGGTTCCATAGACTCATGCCCTACATTCTGTTTTTAGTCATCAGTGCCAGCAAATGTTCAGGTTCTGACACATGCAAATATTATGCTCTTTAGCAAAATCCAGAGTTGGTCTTCAAGAAAAAAACAACAACAAAAAAACCTTTCTTTGATTACTTAACTGCTGTAGGGAGGAAAAATGCATTTAAATTTATCAGCATCATCAGCGACACATGTTTCTGAAATGGCTGTCCCCTGAATTGCTGAGCTTCCAGCTTCCTAATCTTTGTTTTCTGTGAAGGAGGGTCATTCTTTTTCAGTAGTCATTGAACTATATGGCAGACACTGTTGGAAGCTTTGTTTGAAAAGTGTTGCTTTTTTAACATTTTCAGCTTTTTTCTTTTGTAAAATGGGTTTCATTCCTTAGGCTTTTGAAACATCAGTTTCTCCCTCTAACTTGCCTCTTGACAACTGCAAATATAAAGCTGTACTGTGCTATCCCTTATGCGAAAAAGGTACAACTGATGTGTCTCTTTCGAGTTCTCTTTCATTTCTCTGTGCAGGAATTTTACAAATACCTAAAAATGCTTGGGTGGGGTTTTGTCTTGTTTGTTTGTTTCTTAAGAAAAGGTAAAACTTGAGTCTGAGTGTTCATTTACTGCAAAGACAGAACGTGTGAAGCCCCAGCTTGTCCTCTGCACTAAATAGAGAACACCTCAGAAGATTTACAGTGTGGCTCTTTCAATAGTTTTCTATAACAGATAAGCATGATTGCAGCAAATAGAGCTTTTAGAATAGCATCTCTGGCATTTCCTAAAGCATTTCTTGTTCTTTAGAGAAAATGCAATACCAGTCCCATCTGGCTGAAGATCAACCTTGTCTGCTCTGGAGAAAAGACAGTTTATCTTGCCTGTCAACACTTCTCCAGTGGACAATATTTTTCTAATACTCCAACACTGCTTCTTAATGTTGTGTGCTTTACTGCTAGTAAGCATTACTAAAATACTTGCTTGCTTTTGTCTGGCTATTGCAATGTATGTTGTGAGGGTTTTCCTAGCAATTTTTATAGTTTTGCATGCTGTAAATAAATATTTTTCACTTCAAGTTCGAGTGGGGATCTTTTATTTCTCTAACCAATTTCATTGCAGTCAAGCGTTTCATTTCTAATGCTTTTAAATGTTTCTCTCATTCAAATGCTATGGCCTTTACATGGAAAGGGTTAATGGCAACCTGGCATATGTTTTCTGTTGGTCATTCATACCCAGTCAAGCGAGAGAAGTGAAAAGCCATGTAGCTAGAGAATGACACTTGAACACTTGGGAAATAACACATGAGGGAAAGAAACATTGTCAATTCCCAGAACAGTACTTATTAAGAGAAGGATAGTGAAAATCTTGCTTGCTTTGGCTGTTTAAAATGTGCTGGCATTATGTTTATAAAATATAGTACACTGGTGTAGTCTGAATGGTATACTAAAAGTCTAGTTTTACAATTCTGATACCAACAATGAAATAAAAGATCTTTGTAGTACTGAAGAGAAAAACATCACTTTTTCAACAACTGAAGTTTATAATGCAGCCTTTCTGGCATAAAACAAAATGTCACCACTATGTAGCTATAGGCAATAATCAGGCTTTTTCATATTTTCTGTCAAAATTTCTGTGCTGTGGAAAACAGTTCCTAGATTATAATTTAGTTTGCTCTTTGCAGTTGCAAACATATTAAATATATTAATAACTTTTTAAAATATTAACATTATTGACATAAATGAAGTGGGCTTGAGGCCTTATGGATGCTGAACAGTTGTCTTGAGCTTGTTTTGCTAAAATGTCTGAATGGATAAACAATGCATGCTACAGGCAGTTTGACTAAAAAAAATTAGTCATAAAATTAATCATGTTTTCCTGCACTTCAGAGTTTTCCTTTTGTTATTGAGTGGGGTTTTTGGAAGTTGTAGGAAATAGTCATAGCCATGAATTGGAACCATGCATGTTATAAATAAAGCCCACCAAACAGAACAAAACAGCCCAACCTGGTGCCTAAATAAGAGTTTTACACTTAAATGTTTACAAAAACATAAACAGATTAAGTGAAATTTGAATGTGCATTGTGTTATATACCTTCAAGATGAGATTCATTGCCTTAAATATATTTAAGGTTTGAGGCTTAAATAAATAAAAATTGCCTCATAACCTTAGGTTGAGAAGTGGGGTTTGGTTTGTTTTTTTTGGGGTTTTTTTAACTGTTCTGTGGTTTTCATCACAGATGTAAATGTGTGATGAAACATTTTATCATGTACCTTGATGATATTGGGTAACTATTACAAGCTGTTAGAAGGACAAGTAAGCAGGTCTGAACTCTCAGTCTTCAGATGCAGTCTTACAGAATTCTCTTTCTGGTGTAGGAAGGTGGGCTTTTGCCATAATTGGGACACTAGAAGACCTTCTCAGGTATTTCTTTCAGGAATAGAAATAATCTTTTGATATGGTCAAGGTGGAGAGAAACTTGAACTATAGTAAGAGGTAAGAGCAATGCAGTTACTAGTATCCCAGGAGAGCAGCTAGCACATGGATACTAGCTCTCAGTAGTTGAAGTTTAATCTTTCTTTAGGATGGTTGCCAGGGAGAAACAATGAGGGTGTACGTTTAAAGTTCACCAACCTGTAACCAGACTGCATCATTTTTTTTTTGTCCTGACTTGGATTAATTTGGCCATCCTGTGGATTGCAGTGATTCTCACTCCTAGTAGGATTTGTTTTTTCTCCATCCTTTATTCTTCTGAAACCAGAATTTGTTTCTGGTCACTTTTCATCTATCTTGTTATCCATCACTGACACTTTCTTCTTTCTTATCATAAGATTTGCTGCTGGTCTTAAGGTTTATCCCTACTTTCCTGTTGTGCTTAAATTTCTTCCTCTCTAGAGAACTTGGATAGCCCTGAAGTCATGAGAAGTACCTTTCAGATACCTTTCAGCTTTCTGCTGTACAGCTAACTTCTGTCTCTAATTTAGTGGGAAATTCTTCTTCCCCTTGTTGTCCATTCATCCCCTTCTCCTGAACTTAGAAGTTATTTGTATATGCAATACAGGAAGTCCATTTTTCTCTGCTGCAACTTACAGAGCCTCTAGGGACGTAAACTTCAAGACGAGAGTTTGAAACGTGGGAGTTGCATGTCCTTATTACAAAAATATTCTCAAATCCCAAAACTTTATTGTTCTGCTCTATGGATTTTCTCTTTTCTTTCCCCTACTATCACCTGTGCAGGGTGGATTTGAAGATTTGTTGCTTCTTTCATTGTAAAGTGTCTGTGAACGAAGACATTTGAGGTGTGGGGGGCAGGAAGGAATGCAGCAACTGATCAGGGATAGTAATCAATCACGAGTATGAAGCTCGATCTTAAATATTCTCTAGACTAGTTCATTTTCTTGACTATATGTCCTTCTAAGTTCTTCTGTATACTTGTTTTTGTTAGACAGTTCAAGAGCTTATTTTACTGAATATAATGAAGGAACACATTGCTGAAAGATTTCAGCATTACAGAGTGCTGGTGAAAGCAAAATTTAAGAATGAAGCTTAACTTTATTACCCGGCTTCAAAACTTTCTCTTTGTTTTTCTGTTTCTTTCTCCTGTGCTCCAGTTTTGCTTTGGTGTTTTGTGAGGGGTTTTTTGTTTTGTTTAGTTTTTTTTCCCCCAGAGTTAATCCTGCATTGCTTCTAGTGGTTCTTTTCCCCAACATGGCCTGAAGTTGACATTTAGAGATAGTTTACTGTCTTAGGGCCACATATACAACAGAAAATGTCTTGTGCTATTTCTTTTAAAATAGTTGGATGGGTCTGCTTGAACCCAGAGGTTTCAGTGAATTTTTTACTGTTCCTTTGGTAGATGAGTGGAGACATTAAGTCCAGCTGATGTCAAGAGCCACTAGTCATGATAAGCTCTTCTATTAGCACAGCTTGATTGGGAAGGTGTCCACAGTGCTATCAGTGCCAAGCTCTTATACTCACAAAGAAAAAAAATCATAAAATTTAAGACATGGATTCTCTGAAGAACAGTAAGTTTCTAGGGAGCAATATCATTCTCACATTAAGGTATTATGCAAAGTACAAGAAGTCAAATTAGTAGCCAGAAAACTAAATGCTGTTACTACAGATTGAGCAGGCAGTGATTAAAAACAGAACAACATGCCTGGATTTCAAATAAACCTGTCATTAATTGTGTCAATGTTGTTAACGTCTTTCACAGAAGAACAAGAAATGTTCGTGAAATCTTGAAGGTAAGACTTGTGATGCAACTGGCAGGGTAAATTAGGATTTGAGTGTGGGATTTTTTTTGTTGTTGGTGGAATGGATTTTTATGTTTTGAAGTCTGGGTGGTGTCCCTATAATTGTGTCATCTTTCATCATTCTAAGAGTTGTTCCATAGTGTAATAAGGAAGAGCTTCCAAATGGCTCACTTTCCCTGAAACACTTCTATTCCTGATGAAATCTCACTTGATTTACACTTTAGTTATGCAATTAAGAAACTACTGGTTCATCTTTACAGCTAGCTAACTGTACAGTGGTTTTTCAGTAAGAAATGTTATTAGTTCATTACTGAAAAGTGCCATAAATACCTTTTTAACACTTTTAGGTGAGTGCATTGTATGTTAGGATTTAATTTTTCATTGCATTAGTAGACCTTTTGAGTTTGTGGTAACTTCTAATAACTTTCTCCATCCTCACTCTTTTTCAGTGGATCTCTCTAAAACTCCTGTTGTCCTGGTATGGTAAACCTCTGCAAGACTATGAACTCTGGGCGCTGTGTCATGAGTGTTTATGTACTCTGCAGGCTTGCATAGATTATCCAGGTATAGTCCTAATTATCTTAAATTATCAGCTTAGTTATACAATTCACTGTATTAATGTTTTCTTTACTCTGTTGATGCAATATACCTCAACTTTTGTTTTCCATACAGAAAAAAAATCATAGGCAATATTTCAGTCTCTTAAATTATGTAGATTATATTAGAATATCTATCTTATATATATATAGCTTTTTTTCTATATATTAGAATTTTTACTCAATTTGGAGTTTTCTTCCATATATAGAAGTATGCCTTTTTTTTTCTCCTCTTTGTTCTGAGTTTTGATGGCTTTGCAGGGGAAACAAATCTTCATGACTTCAAGCAGTGAAACAGATATTTGTCTTTAGACACTTTGGGGATGGAGAAACTGCTGTGTCTTTTAAGAAGAGCACTTGGGACTCACCTGGATTTCTTTGTGATAAATGATTCCTGTTGTATTTTTTACAGTACAGGGCTTTGTCAGTTTAAAGCACAAAGGATCTTGTCATGACATTACTGCTTTCATGTTCTGTATGCTTCAGTTTGTAGAAGAATTTTCAGAAGTCAGCTTCTAAGAGAGGAATGGAGAACTGTCCTTTGACAGAATTGCAATATTTTGTATGTGACTTAGGACAAGACCATCCTGAATATTGGATTAGCTTATGCTAATAATAAATTAGTAGCTGTTCTGATAAACCAAGCAGAGGCTCCCACCACGACCACCCTACCTTTCGTTTTTCTCAATTTAAAAAGCCTGCTTTTGAGGGTTTGGACATAAGATGAGTTTGAAGTAACTGAATATAAACAATTGGATAGTAAGGTACAGAAAACTTACTGCATCTCTTTAGCTTTCAGCTTTGGCTGTTTTATCTTTTATGATGCAAAAATGTTAAAAAGGAAATTTGGCAATAAATGGAGATTGCTGAATACTTTAAGCAATGTTACCCTGAAAACTAAGTATTTGATTTAACTTACAACGGAAGGATTATTTCAGCCTCGTATCGTGTTCCTAATGTTTGTGAAGTTTTCAAATAACTGTACATAATGGCTCAGATTCTAATTTAATGTGCCTAGCCAGCCTCTGTGTTACCATGCTAACATGCACCCAGAATGCATAATTCTTCAAAATACTGAAAACTGAGTTGTGATCTGAACCTTTAGTAGCCTGTAAAAGTGAAGATCACGCTACAAACCACTAAATGGAAGGCACCTTACTTAAAATTCTGTGTTTGACAAATAAAGGTACCTGGAAGTTAAATATTATTTTCAGATTCAGAATGTTCCTGCCAGAGGATTCTCTGCCTGTTCTGAGAGTAATTGTGCATTACGAAATACCTTACAGTAATATTACTACTGCAGTGCCCACACACACACATAAAGTTCTCTCTGCATTCCTTCTGAATATTAACTTATTAAAGACGAAGCTGATACCATATAAAGTGTTTGTTAAAATATCCTTTGTCTTAATGCTGGTAGAGTAAGATTGGTAGCTGATGCATCATAGTTAAATACATGGAATAAGCTGGATTATTTACTATTCACTTAGCTTTTTCCTACAAATCCTTCAATGTTTACACTTTTCTCATTATCCTAAGAAGCAGGAATTATCAGGGTAGGAAAACATCCTCAAAAATTAACCTCTATATGTATTTTTTTAAATCAGTCCTGCTACAGAAGTTATTTGAAACATCCACTGACATTTATTTCCTCTCCTCTTATCAGAGGATGTTGCTTACATCTTGCCTCTAGAGAACCCAGGTGAGAATTCTCTGTTGTACTGAACTCAGTGAGAGCTGACTTTTTTCAGCTGTGTTGAAGATTCAGGGCTGGAGGCCTTAACTCTGGAGAAGCAAAGATAGGGAGTGTGAAGAGATCTCAGGGGAGAGCTGCCTCTGCAGAAGTAACTAGCAGAGATTCCCACTTGGGACAGCTTTGCTTTTCAAGGCATTTAGTCCAGGTCCAGCTTCAATACTATTGAAGGTAGTAGGCAAGCCTTTATTTGCAAGCATGGTGAATTTAATGGCTTTAGATGTGTTTTGTACAAGTAACAGCAAAAGGATGATTTCCTTTTTTTCTTATTTCTTTTTCTGTCTTAGGCTGCTTCAATTTATTTATTTATTTATTTATTGCTCTTAGCCCTCTTTAATATTTAATTTAATAATTAATAAATCTAATGTTTTAACTTCTTATTTCATTTAATGTAAGATTCTAATCTCCTAATACTCCATTTTTAATAAGAAAATGACATGTTTGATGGTAGTCCACAAAGGCAGGACTACATTGCTAGCCAATAGGCTTATTATATTGAAACATGTTAAATTACAGCATGCTTTGAAGGTGTCAGACACAATCTTACTACAAGCTTTTAATCATTGAATTTATATAACATGATCACATGACCTTAATTTTCAGTTCCTGAAGACCTCAAATCATTTAAAATAGTTGCAGAAGTCAATTATTTCTTTCCTAACTATGGAAATTCAGGACCTTGCAAATACCAATCTATGCAACAATTCCTCAGTGGGAGAGTATGTATGCAAAACTGGGGCCCATATCCTATCCCACCTAGAGATGAGTTCTGGATCTGGGCGTGTGTCTCAGCTATCTCCAAATAATGACCCTGTGTTTTGGTGGGAATGAAGGTTGGAAGAGATGAGAGATTAAATACTTAAGATAAATTTTATTTTATTGGTATCATATGAAAAGATGAGAGTACTTCTAGCTGTTGTATTTCTCTTTTTGCTTTGTGCCTTTTTTGACCTTCCTTTTCAGTGCTGGCTATAAAGAGAATAAGCTTCTAGTATTCTAAGCCTTTTAATTGTGATCCTGTTTTGTTTTACTTTCTTGTCCTTGTTCTGCAGGAATTGCTTTGGGTGATTACGTAACTACTGTCCCTTTATTGGGTGGGTCTAACATTATTGTTATTTAAAGAATTTATAGTAGGGTAATTATTGACATAGCAAACTTTTTTAAAATATTTATTGTAAGTTTCAAATAGTTACAAAGTATTTTTCATGGCTTGCCATTTTGTGGCTTGTTTTGCAGTGGTCTTATGTTTGGACTCTGTGCTGATGGACTGCCATGGAAGTATCATCTTTGCTGCTCCAAAAACTGAAGGTAAACTAATACACTGTGTGCTCTGCCTTTATTTCTTTTGGAAAGGAGTGAAGAATAAAGCAAATACCTTACCTTTTGTTTCTGGTTTCTTTTCTCACTTAGATTCTTGTGATATATTTTATTTAGCTCCTGAAATTCAAGAAGATGATGTGGATACTGAGAAGGTAATGTGGTAGGTTGTGTAGGTTGCCAAGTATTTTATCAAATGACAATTGTATCCCTCTGCTGCTTGAAGAAGAAAGCTAATCTTCTAAGATCCTGATAATATTTCTAATTTCTCCCAGTATTTCTAGGTTAGCTGTGGGTTTATATATATTTATCTAGTATATAAAACTATTTGCTTCTGAAAAATATTTTTGCCTTCCAAAATTATTGTAGTAACTGCCAAACATCTGTTATTCAATAGTTTGGCATAATGCTTAATTATTTTAGTTTGTTAGCAGTAAGACAGACTTTGAAATGACGTTTTTGTGTTTTGGAAGTCACACTAAGATCAGTATTTTAGACTGTCTAGGATAAAGCCCCATCTTTAATTTTATTTGTAAGACTGGGTAAAAATGTCAATGTCAGTATATTTTTACCATGAGAACATTATTAATTATATCTCTTACCTATGCAGTTTTGCTAGAATTTTTTGCTATTGTTATAAGCCATAAGGAGCTCTCAGACCAAAGATCATAAAAATGTTAACAAACAGCAGGTGAGTATTCAACTCCACTGCAGCTGCATCTGAATTGCACAATGTACCAGTGATCTTGAGTTAGAAAAACAGAATTTACTGTACCTTTCTATTATGTAACAGAAAAAATATTAGCTAATATGTACCTTGTGCCACATGAGTTGTCTGAAATTAGACATAATAGTCATGAATCAGAAAACAAAAAATCTGCATTAAAAATCAACTAAAACCATTTTGACTTTCTGTAAAGTTATCTGCACCTAGAAAATGATCCAATGTGCAGGTTTTTCAAAGGCTTCAGAAGCTTAAACTACTGAAATATAATACAACTGTTTCACCAGACAGTAGAAATAAACAATCCTAATGTCTTTATGCTTTATTCTTGTTCTTTAGAAAATCTGAAGTGATCTGCTTGGTTTTCTATGACACTATGTAGAATAAGCAGACCCATTTTTTGTTTGTTTTTATTTTTCCTGATATTGGTATAACTTTTGGTTGTTATCGACATTTAGAATTATGGTACAGGAATCAAGACTGTATAGTACCAGTCACAATAGCTGCACTACATCAGTAAAAGGAATAAAATTAAGTATATGCTGGATTGGGTGACAAGTATTTCTAAATAAATAAATATAAGTTAAAATTGTGATCCCGTTGGCCTCTTGGAATTCTGAACCTAAGGGGAAGAATTTTTTTTTGTTTTGGTAGAGGTGCTTTCTTCTATTTCAGATATTCTTGTGCCTATTTGTAGCTTTTGTTCAACAGTTCAAATATTTCACGTTTTCTTTATAGAGAACTTCCTTGTAAGTTGTCTTCATTGCTGTTCACTTTTCTCAAAAGACTGCTAGGAAGCATTGTTTTATAGGACCACATTATTTCCTATTGTGCTCAGGTTTCTGTCCCTTCGGTCTTTTTAACATCTTTCAGAGACAATGTGACGAAGCTGGTGCTTTAACTTTATGAAAATTACATTTGTAGTACATTCTAACATGTAAACTAAGCATTAAGTAGACTAAATCTGACTCAGTCTGAAAATCATAATTCTCAAATAAAACAAGAAAGCTTGTGAAGATCAAGTACTTTTCAAGCTCCCTCATCAACTGGCAATTTCAACCGGTCTAGCTGCAGGTAGCACAATCATTACTGAAATAAATATACAATACCTCGTTGTTGTGATAGGTATAATCTTCCTGTAAAATATGATTCGTACTGGCTAGCTTGTAATTACTGTGTGCCATTTACTTGCTGAATTATCATGGCCCTTTTTAAGTAAATTGCAACTGGACAGGTTTTATGGCTAGAACTCTAAGGGTTGCAGCAATCTGAGTTTTTACACGAGAGAGAAATTCTTCAAAATGGTTCTAACCCCACTTTTTTCCTGAATAATTTTCCTAGACAAAGGATAAGACAAACTATGTCTGTTCCTCCAACAGTGGAAATTTAACTATTACGGGCCATGCATACATAACAGCTAGGTTTTTTGAAATAGGCTGAGATTTTCATCAACATCTTCAAAAGCCAAATGTGATTTGTAATTTGGAAGCTCTAATCTTTCTTTTTTTTCTTGTGGGGAATTTTTTGATAATTTGCTGAAATTGGTTTTGAAGTGGAAGCCTTTTTCAGTCTGTTAACATCTTTTCTGTCTCTCACACTATACCAATAGGTTTGCATTTATGGTGTTGCTGCAGTTCTGTGGATGGCTGCAAAATACAGTGTTCCACCGAACCACAAACTAGTATTGCCAAGAAATTTAAAAAAACTTCTTTTGGATATGGCAAGAAAAAACCCTGAAGAGAGACCTTCTCTAGCTGATGCAATTAAGGTTATTAGATTATAAGCAATTTTATGTGAAATCTACTTGTGTGTAAAGTCTCATTTTAGTGATTTGAATGTCAAAATTTTAATTTATTTTTTGTATTAGACTAATAATTAAATCATAACTGGTCACTTTGGGGTTTGTTGCTAAGGTTACCTGCCTAGAGACACAGGAGGGTGTGTTTTTAATTTATTTTGAAATTGTCAATAAGGTACTTGGCATAGATTCTTAAACTTAGACTACATTTAGTTGACTATTCATCTTGACTCTATCCTTGTCCAAGGATAACTTACTTGATTGCAAACTTACTTACTGAATTTATTTTTTTTTTTAAAGACATGCAATCGTTATTTACTTGAACAAGGTATAAACGGCAAAAATATTTTGGCGTTGTTGAATAAATCTGTCTTTAAGGTAAGAGTACTACCATTTTTAATTATCTGCGTTTTTTCAATCAATTCAGTAAATTGTTTTCCAGCACGATTTTGTCCCTTTTGACTATAGTTAATTTGTTTTCTTTTTTTTTAGTTAATTTGCAAATAGTCTTTAAGTGTTGCTTTTTTTTCTAGTTCTTGCTGTTGCAGTGGTCACTCCACAGATTTTGGTTCCCTGACTCCACAATCTGTATGAGTGAAGAACCAGTGACTTAAATTCATAATCTCTTTCATCTACCACTCCTCTTATCTAAATGGAAGAGATTAATATGTAATTACTATGTTCTATTTGTGTTTTAAATATGTATATAATGCACACAGCATTCAGGCAATATATGGAACTGACTTTGTTCAAAACTTTGATTACCTAGAAGTTCTGGTTTGAAACAGGGTTATCAAGATTTCCAAACAGTTGTACCAGTCCTTAGAGTTTTGTATGTCTTTGGTCATAATTCTCCATCTTGGCATGACTAGGTTCTCGCTTTGCAATATTCTAGGTTTATATGGGGGTTGGGTTCTTTTTGAAGTAGTGTTGAGCAGAATTTTAAAAAATTTTTAATAAATTCACTTTGGACTTCAATTTCCATTGTTAGGCTATTGAGAAAGAGGTAATCTCATCCCAAGATCATGTTGCTTTTGACTTTAAAAACGAAAGATGTGAAATGGACCCTTCAGAATCAAGTCTAGGTAAGCGGTCAGACTGACACGTTTACTTTGTTTTAGTATTCTTGAGATCAGTTCTTCATGTAAGATTTTTCTTGATCAGGTACACATTTCTTTTTTTTTTTTTTCTAATTGGGTAGTTATTTACCTTTGTGTTTTACATATTGTTCATCTTTCTAACTGTTTTTGCTTTTAGGATTTGTGCCTATTACCAGTGAAAGTAAACTTGTAGCAGTTAAAGGACCAGTGCCATGCCAGGTTTCCCTAAAGTGTGAGAAAGCTGCGTTACCTGTTGCATTCACCTCTCCTGCAACTCACTTTAAGCCTATTATTCTGCAACAAAATGCAAATATAACAAAGTTAGTACATCCTTAAGCAGAATAAACTTGAGACTTAATTGTTAAATCTACTGGAATTGTCCTAAAAAAATAAATTATTTTTTCCTTTTCAGAGAGGTTCACACACCATTTTCTGAACAGTTCAAGACAGAAACAAGAAGAGAAAAATATGTGGACCGTAATAGCTCAGGATGTATAGAAGACTCTAAAAGCAATGATACTGAGGACACAGATATTGAAACTGCACCTGAAATACCTAAGTGTGATTTAGAAGTTCCAGGTCACTCATCCCAAATATCTTCAGAAGAGCTAAAGTCAGGCAATACATTTAATTCTGTAGTTACGTTACCATCACCATCTGATTTCTCGCATACTCTGCAGGGAAGTAGCAGTTTGTCTGAAGTTGCTTCCAGATCCTTAGCTTGTCCTACATCTCCTAATTTTCTTCACATAAATAACATAATTCTCAAGCAGGACTCAGAGAAAAGAGTTTTGACATTTGTACCAGTACATTTAGCTGTATCAGAGCAAATACCAAATAAACCTCTTCGCTCAAAAATTGCTTATGATTGCTATCATAGTTTGCCAGTGTTACTTTCAAGTGCTACTGCAAGCTCTAAAATGAGCATGCAAACAGAAAATGCCTCCCTTTGCAAAGTGCAAAACTGTGAGATTGCTAATACACAAAATAAGTTTGATGAAAGTAGTCCACCTATTCAGACCAGCTGCCAAGAAATTGAGTGTGCTACCAGTGTAGACGGTATTTTCACTGAACAGGAACACATGCTATGTACCTCAGTGAATCAAGACAATTCTCTCTTTGATGTTGAAGACCTGCCTCAGCAGAACAGAACAAGTGATGTGTTACTTCAGGAAGTGATTTATCTTATACAAGAGGAGTTTGCATTTGATGGCTATCTAGAGAATGGAGTTGAAGTTTTTGATATGGGTATGTACGTGTTGTTCTTATATTATTATCATTGATGTGTAAGAGTCTTGTTCTTGTTTGTAATGTATTTTTTCTCTTTTGTTTCTTTCGTTCTTCCTTTTTTAAACAAGGTAACTTCATTTTAAACTTAAAGGAAATTAAATTTGGTATGTTCTCTGACACAATTTGTGAGAAGTTTTGTGACCTCTACTGGGATGAAAAGTTACTGGAGAATCTGTATCAAGTAGTAAATGGAAAAAGACCTCCACATTTGTGGTAGGTGTTTTTCAACTTTTTCCTTGTTACAGTTCAATTTAACATTTTTCTCCCTACTTCCTAGGAGCAGGAAAGGAATCCTTAATTGTTTCCTGCCAACTGGTAATTTCTCAGTCTATTAGCTACTTCATGGCTTATCTCATAGCAGATAGTGCTTAATGACTTAGCAGAAAGTGTTTTCTATCAAGCTTATGTGCAACTCCATCTTAGGATAGCTGAACAAAGGAAACCTCATTCTGATCGACATAGGTTCCAACCATTAACAGAGAGCTTCATAGTCTTGTTATCAAAAGGCTGTTTAGTACCAATTCAAATATATTGTTCTTACTGTTCAGTTTGCTTATTCTTTTTGAGTTTAGTTCTTTATACATCCTTTTCTTCTACTGACACCATTAACATGGAAATTAATTTAGCTTTGCTGGAAAGGTTTTACTTAACTGATTTAGTCTGACTCAGTGCTTCTCCTGGTAGTCTCTTACAAGTATCCTGTTAAGTAAGAAAACACCAGCTTAATTTCTCAGTTTTACTATTTCATCATTAATGATGATTATTTAAAAATAATAAACATTCTTGTTTAATTGCAGCTTCCAAATGTGGCATACTTACAAAAGCTACTCAGTGAAAGCTATTGTAATCAATGTATATGTGGAAGTTACATGGGTTTTTTTGTCAGTTGTGGTCTGGATCTACAAATTGGAAGTTTTGACAAGCTTGGTAGATACAGTCTAGAAAAACTTAAGTGTTAAAAGATGTATGATCCCTACAGCAAGTTTCAGAGAGAATAGACTACAGTCTCCAGATATCAGACCTTCACATGCTGGCCTATTTCACATTTCGGTTGAGATTCTAAGGAGCAATTGAAAAATTGTTGGACGTTAGGCTCTTAATTTGCCAGAGCTGAATGTTGGAGTAGGAGAAATATGAGCAGTTGCAGCTGAATTACTGACATATATGAAGAGGTCACCCTCTGTATGAACTTTAGTTACAAACTAAAGTTTTTGAAAGTGAGAGAGAAAAGGAAATTTATTATCCAGTATAAAAATACAGGTCTACCTTTTAGATCACATGCAAGAACTGCCTCAAAATACCTCTGAGACTACTTAATGTTCTGTAGACAAAATTTTAAATTGTTACCTTCTTTGACTTAAAATTATGATTATTCTTTCTTGGAAAGACTTAGAATCTGACTGTTATCCAGAGATTGAATCCTGAGTGGAAAATCCATTACAGTAACTTACAGAGTTATGCTTGGATTTATGCCTTCTGTTTGTTTGTGTTCTGATAATTCTGTTGGAATTTTGCCTAAAGCTGTGAAGGAAAATATCTGTATATTACTCAGTGTGCTTTTAATGTCTGTTTGAATTTTTTTTTCTTGTAAAATAACAATTGAAGCTGAGCATGCAAACTTCAGGACCTAGATAAATGCTATGAAGTCCTTCACATAGATGGTAGAGTCATTTTTAAGATCTTATTTTACAGCTGTAAATATAAAACTATACAAAACATCAATTTTTATTAATCTTCTTGTATTTTCAGCGTAACTGAGGCAGATGATTCAAAGTGTGGCAATCAGTTCCAAGATCTGAAGAAATCTGATAGCTTTTTGGCAAGCAGTGATCAGACAGAGGGTGAGAAGGGATTTCATGTTTGTAGATCTTTGTGTATGCTACAGATCTATCAATGACAAAAGCTTTGAGAGATTAGCATTCTGAGCGTCTCCTCAAGAAAACACTCACTTTAGCACTTATGAACATTATCAGTGAATCTGAACACTATCAATGCCTTGGGGGACCTTTTTTTATGTGAAGCTTAGATACAGCTAACTGTCAGAGTGGGATGCCTGTTTTATTTGCACAATGTGTCTCTTGAAAAACTCCCCAAATCCTAACTGCTACATGTGGGTTTTCTGTGTTCATACAGTATATGTTCTTATGGCATGCTTAAAGTAGGGAGGGGGAAGGGGGACAGTCATACTAAGTCACCTCCATATAATATAGAAAACTTAGCTAGGCAGAGGTGGGAGCTTTAGAAAACGCTTGTGGCTCCTTAGGTGTTACTGAAGAAGCTGAAGACTGAAGAATGTTTGTGCAATAGATGTGATCCTTCTTTGTTCACTTATCAGAATTAAAACAAAACTAGACTGTAAAATAAAATGTATTAAATTTTTACAAACAGGTAACGAAAAATAGTCTTTACTTCTCTCCTAGGAATTCCTCCACTTCCTTATTCTGTCCATTGAAGTGCCTTTTTAAAGATAAATAGCAAAATGAATGTTGGGTCAAATGGTTTGTTTATCAAGATAGTTTTCCCTTTGGATCACAAACTTGGTTACAGGACACCATTTCAGGGCAGTCATCGAGATTATATTAGTGATTGTTTGTTTGTACTTCTTCACTGTGAGTTTTGCATTTATCCTGGCATACTTTGTGACAGAAAGGTTACAAAATATTCCCTTTCAGTAATCGAACTCAAAATTGAGCTGGGACTAGTAAATCCCATTATAACAACATCGTTACCCTTTCTAGGCTTGGTCTATTTGTAGACAACTTGTATTTGGTTGCTGTTGTATCAATATTCCTTTTTTTTCCCCCCAAGATATTTCAGCCAAGATGCAGCATTTAAACTTGGTTACTTCTCTATTTTGAGTGAAGTGAAACTGTATGTTTGTTTACAAAATGGCTTATGCCCCTATATTGTTAACTTTTATGGCAAAAACATAAATTTTTAAGTTTGCTCTTCGCTGCTGTCATTATATGATTGCAAAAGTAGAGGCAGACTTCCCTATGGAGTGTGTGATTTCTGTGTGCAAGTACTTTAGATCTGTTTGACTCCAGGGTGGCATGTCTAAGCCCTGGAGCATTGCTCAAGTGAAAAGGGAGACTTCTGGCAGGTATAAAAGCTCCTGTCAGTGTCATAACAGCCTTTGACTGTTGCCTCAGTCCCTTAAGGTTGGTAGTAGCTGCTACAACTGCAAAGACATCCCATCATAACTCAAGGGGGTGAGTCCTCTAGGAGCATAAAGTTTAACATGTATGTCCCCTTTGACTGTCTCAAGTATTCTTGCCCTCTATGTATGGAATAAAAACTTCAAGACTTATGGATGGAAAAAACTTCAGCCTTTTTTACTAGCACATGCACAGGTCTTACATTTAACTTTGGTTCTGCAGCTTCTGTACTTTGTTTAAAAGTTTGTTGTATATGCAGAGAAAATATTTTGTAATTTTCAGAAATATATTGCTTAACTATTGCTTAATATTTATCATTTTATAATGTGTAGTTGAGAAAAAGTGCAGAGCCAAAATAAGTATCTAATAGCAATGTTAGAGCACATAAGTCATAACTGTTTTGTGTGTATAGTGTTTAAGTTCAATAAAGCGTGCTTCACAGCACATGACCATTACTTCTTTCTGCCTGTACACTCTTTAGGAGAAGGGGAAGAAACCTTTGTTAAAGCTGAGCCTATGATAAATACATCATCAGCTACAATGGATTTTAATGAGACACCTTTGGATAATTTCAAAAAAGATTTAAGGCTGCAGGGTACTGTCTCTGTAGAGAAGGAGGGACAAAGTTTACAGAGCAACAGCTATTGTCTCGGGCCAGGCTTTGCAGAAGAAAATACAGAGCCAGAGGAAAAGACTGCGATAAACATAGCTGGAGACAGCTACCTTGTGTCTCACAATCTACCTGACTTCCATGGTTGTAGTCCTGGTTGGAGCAGTGCCTTTTATGGAGCTGAATGTTTTGATTCAGAAGTTCGTAGTTACATGAAAAACCTTGGAAAGCAGAAATCAAGTGAGTCACAAAATATAGATGCTAAAAAAGTGGTGAGTACATTTATTTAAAATCATTAAGATAACTCTTTACTTGCTGGTTAAAAGTATGGCAATATTTGTTGTGTTATAGTGAGTTGGAACCCCCTTTCTTCTTTTAAATTCTGACTGTCAGGTGTTCTAAAATCCTCATGATTTGTGATGCCTTATCAATAACCAGCCTAAGTGTAGTATTCCAAAATACAGTGCTGACATAAAATTCATAATTACTGACCCACAACCCATCTTCTTTTCCTGAAGTTCACTGGAAAAGTACCATCTGCCACATACACCAACTCCATGGTGGTAATGTAGAAAAGAGATAAGAATGACTATGACTTGTATGTATCACAGGCTCTCAACAGGTCCTCCCTGTTGTATGCTCTGAGACCTTTTCCTTGGTCACAGTGAATTCCCTGACAGCTTCTCACCATCTGCTGGCAGAATGGCAGTTACTGCTCACATCTTCTCTTGGAGATGGCTGATCATCATGGTGAATGCAGCCTTGTGCCTTCCAAGCTGCTGGGGAGGCACAGGGGAGCATGGGCAGGGAGGTGGCTAGTTTTAGATTAGCAAGGTCTTCTATTCCCTTAAAGGTCATATTGATCCCATTTACTTAATTTTTACAGTTGTGCATCTGTCTGTAACAGCTGCAGTTTGTAAATATTTTTTTTTAAATATTTCAAGTCCAAAGCCACAGAGCAAAGATACTATGTGGAACTGTAGAACTGTGTAGTTGGAGCTGGTTCATGGGAAGGAAAAGGAAAAATTTAAATCAGTTTTTAATACTGGAAGACCTTTAGGTACAGGGACACTTGGATTTTTTTTGTGTATGTGTCCGTGAGTTTTGTGCCAAAGTAGAGGCTCAAGAAAGTTATTGATTCTAGTTGCCAACTTCTCCCTGTAAAATCTAGTGGAGAGAATGTGTGTGCCATATCCAGTCCAGCACTACAAAATCTGAAGGAAGACTTTTAAGTGGGTGTGTCAAGCAGGAAGGTGGTTTGGGTTGTTGGAGAAAAGTTCTGTCTGTCTTGCCAGGTAGAGCAGTTTGTCCCTTCCCTATGCTTTCTTGTTTAAATTGCTAAACAGTTTTATTTCAGAAACCAGTTCCTTGATTAACTGTAGTTTAGTTTTCCTTGTCTGGCACGGTTTACATTGATTTACTTTTTGTCCCAGGGCTCTGACAGATTCTGTTTTTTTAAGTCAGCCATAAACTTGTGCTGATTCTACAGCTTTGTGGTAAAGCACACTTAGTGTATAAGAGTTTCTATTTCAAAAAGTGAATGTTTAAAGGTAGTTAGACACATGAGCTTGACTATATCAGTCCTGACTTAGTGGCACTTCCCTCTCATAGAGATAGATCTGCTTGGTCAGTTCAAGTCTAGTCTGCAGCCGGAACCTAGTGCTGAATGAGACTCTAACCACACAACAAATTGCAGTTTTGGAGACACATACATCTCATTAATATACTTATCTCTCCAATGAAAATACTCATATGTTTAAAATGCTTCTTTATTCACCTTCTAAAATTAAATACAATTTATTTTTAAAATGCAATTATATTTGTTTAAATAAAAATTATTTACATTTTGTATACCTGTAAGTATAGTTGAGACATGCAGGTTGTGAGAAACTCGTGAGTGCCCGAATATATATTTATGACAGAATTAAATATTCTGCCATAAAATAATAAGCTTTTGTATTCTTCTATTGGAACTTGTTGAATATTGTCTGCACCTTAGGTTGTCCTTTAATAAAATGCAAAGAAGTAAAACTGTTGTTATATGATGAATAATATTAAAAATAGGATTAATCAAGCTGTTATGATTCAAAAAAAAAGGGAATATGTACTCTAACGTTTGAAAGGAATGTGAAATAGCAAGCATAAAAAATATCTATGGATTGCTTTACTGTTTAGGTGCTTATCAGATAGTTCACTGCAGTTCTTAATCATAGAATGTTTGGGCTGGAAGGGACCTCCAAAGGTCATCTAGTCTAACCCCCCACCATAAGCAGGGACATCTCCAACTAGATCAAGCTACTCAGAGCTTCATCTAGCATGATCTGGAATATCTTCAGGGATGGGGCCTCCACCACCTGTATCTGGGCAACCTATTCCAGTGGTCTATCACCCTCATATTGAAAAACTTTTTCCTAAAGTCTAACCTAAATCTACCCTTTTCCTTTTTTGCTTAAGGTCAGCAAAGGTTAATCTACATTTAGAAAAGTTTGTCCGCAGGCAAGCAAGTATATGTCCCCTGCCTCACATCACCTCTAATCCAAGAGCTTTTGATTTTGTGTCCTCATAAACAGTGCATCCAGGCAAATCAAACAAAGTCCTTCTAGCAGAGCAAGGAAATAAGGCAGCTGCTAAGGCTGCCTTTTCTCCAAGGTGATGTCCAAGTCTGCTCTTACAATGAGAAGAGCTTTTCTTTCTGCAGTCTGATAAGATGACTTCCGTTCTCATGCAGTCCCAAACCTTCACCCTTAACCTTTGCCCTTCTCCTGTTCGCCCACAGTAGGTTCAGTTATCCCCCAGATCTCGTAAGCTACTTGTAGGAGTCTCTGCCAAACTTTGGTGCACCCAAGCTGTGCCTAGGATGTCTTTAGAAAAGGTTTTGTGTATTCTGGACGCAGTTTTCCCTTTCCCATTCGTTTTCTCTTTTCCTTTCCCTTCTGCCAATATGCTGCATCCTTTGGTGGAGACACCATTCAGCAGTAAAAAAATTATGCTTCAGGGACGATGGGAATTTGCACTTTTCTCAAGTAAGCAAAGTCAGTCTGTCATTACTTTGTTCCCTAGACTAAGAAATGTTCAGTAGAAAAGCACCCCAACATGAAATGCACTTCAGAGGTAGCAAACCAATTAGATGCACAGTTTAATCAGAAATATTTATATTCAAGACCTACTTAAAATGGAAGATGTTGTGGAATAGACTGGGAATTTGGTGCTAACTACTCTGCTACTCACCCAAAGTTATTTAGAGGACAAACTACTGCTGTCCATCGGATTCCAAATGTCAGAACGTGGTCACTGTTTCTGATTCCTTTTCTGTGTTCATAGTCTCTTAATCAAATTGGTTTCACTTTAATTGATGAAACAAACACAAACCTTTGAGTAAAAGCAAGCAGTTTTCTATTCAGAATCTGGATAGTAGTATTTATGTGCCTTCGCTATTCTCTCTGTGATGTCTAAATAGCAGTAAGACTTTTAAAAATCCACAGGGCTTTTGTGACTTATGCTGCTAATGAACTGTGTTGTTAAACCTTTTGAGCTTTTCTGAAAAAACGACAGGTTTTTCTCAAAACCAAATTAATTACTAGTAAGTCCATCCCATTAAAGCTAACCTATTTAACAATCTGTTGTTTGATATGTTAGCTCTGAGCTATGTGTTTTCTGATCACTCTGCTTGTGGGAGTTCTGTCTGCTTCATTCAGTGAACTTATTCTGTCTAAAAATACAGTTTCATGTAACTGGGTCACTGGTAGTTAGCTTAGGACCCAGGTGCAAAAGCCACCACTTCTATAAAGCACAACTGGCATCATTTTTCTTGTTTCATAATAAATCAGAAGCTGAACCCAAAGTGGATGACCTGTTTTCAATGGGTGGTAAAATAATTACACTTTTGATATGCAAGCAATTATAAATGTTCACATTTAATTTTAAGTTATTGTGAAAAGTCCAATATTCTTTCATTTCTATCCCTTGCTTAAGTTACACTAAATTTCTATAGAAATATATATTTTTTCAATAATTTCAAATGCATAAATATAAAATGTGCAAGCTGAACTTCAAAATTCATTTGTCCTTTATTTATAGAGCTGCTCTTCTGTCTGCCTTCTGACTTGGTTGTGTAATATAATGTAATTCTACTTGTTTAGAAACCATTGCTTTCAATCAAACATTCAGTTCTTGCTGCAAATATAGGTCAGTCCCTTAACAGAATGTTTCTGGAATTGGCACTGATTTCAGAAACCATCACTTTTAAATCTGGATGACTTCTAAGTATAACTTTAAAAATGCTTCTGAAAACAACCAGATAAATGCAACTATACTGAAGATGTATTTATATAAACAGATTCAGACAAACTTGAATGTGGTCTCCTCATACACAAACTAGTTCCAGTTCTTCAGCTGTAGAACTGTAGCATAACTAATGCTTTTCTGGGGACAGGTGGTGCCTGCTGTAATTCTTCTGTAAGCACAGGTGTGAAAGGTCATTTTTCCTGGTTCATGTCATATTCTTGTATGTTTAGATGTTCTATTTTTTTCATACAAAATAAAACTTCCCTTTCTTATTAGAAACTTGTATTTGCCATTCTGATCAGAATCATTTTTCCCCTTTAAATAGGAACTAGAACAATTGCTAATGATGGAGACAAAAAGTTACAGAAAGACCATAAAGTTTTACCAGAAACTATGGCAGAAAGAAAGAAGCAAAGGTGAGACAATAGCAACTTGCCAGTAGTGAAATGGGTGCATAGCACTTTTAAGGATTCTTTTTTCTCTGTAAATAAGAATCATTGATATTCTTATGCTGTGTGATTTAAATCTAAAGGTCCTGAAACTAAATCTATGCTGCCCAAATTGAGAGGACAGCTACAGGAGATGAAATCAAAAGTGCAGTTTCTTGAACTGGTGAAGAAATATGTGCAGGCAAGTCAGACCTTATTGCTTGTTTTATTTGTTATTTCATGACTGCATCAGTGTGGTTGGCTGCTCAAGTCAGTATATGAACTGTGAAATGTTTTGTGTCAAAGTGACAGATTAAGTAGGATCTAAAAGAATTATTAAAATGTAGATGCTACTAGTATTGTTTAAAAAAGAAAAAAAGTAATTGAATGAAATGTGATTTGGCTTTGAGTTGACTGCATTTGGTGTGGATTTTCCTCTTTATTTTCCTACATCTTATTTTTTCATGGCTTTGCATCTCTGAGCAGATCATGTATGCAGAGCAGTGGGGTGTGGAATCCTGCGTCCTGCCTACAGTCATTCACAACGAGAGAACTGACACCATGGATGTGGCACCTAGGGATGAGTTGTCATTGCTTCTTTACTATAACACGGAGAAACACCAAAGCAATAATCAAAGTGGAGTAAGAGTTCTGCAGGCTGGTACACCACTTGGTTTAATGGCTTATTTATATTCTAGGTATAGTATATTTTGCACATCCTTAACTGGGAGTG
The DNA here is from genome assembly GCF_000691845.1 of Merops nubicus. Lineage (NCBI taxonomy): Eukaryota > Metazoa > Chordata > Aves > Coraciiformes > Meropidae > Merops > Merops nubicus. Next base: position 27,553 of record NW_008591335.1, read on the forward strand.
GGTTGAGGCATAGTTGCTAATTCAGGAAAAAAAAAGGTCTCAGTGATAAATCCTAGTTACTCAACATTGCATATATTGTCCTTTCTTGTATCAAATTTAATGTTATTTCTGTGAACACTTATTTACGGAATGAACGTGAAAAAAGCAAAAGACAGTCTGATAAGAAATAAGCCAAGCTGCTAGCTTTGGATTTGATTAAAGCTTGGAGCATTTTTTAAACTTTTTTATCCTTTACTTATTTGAGGTTTTGTTCTGATAGTTGCCAAGGCTTTACGTTACTACCAACAGTATTTCTATATTCTTCAGAACATAGAATTTGGTAATTCTTACTAATAGGGTCTGGATGTGAAAATGTGTAGATTCTGTTTTGCAGATTAATGCCTCAGTAGTTGGGACTGATTGAGATGCCGGCTTACCTCAGGGCTTAAATGAGGACAAAGATGTCCTTTAACCCTCAACTAGGTGAGGGTAGTGTTGTTTTCAGGTACCTGAGCCGTAACAGCATGAAGGATGGAAACTGTCTAAGAGACTCCATCAGACTTGTGCCACTCTAGACAGAGCAACTGCCTCCCAGCTACTTCTCCTAGCTCGTCCAAACTCTTGAGACCCAGCTATTTATCCTGAATGCTGCTTTTCCTGGCAGTTAATATTTTGCACAAAGTGAACAAACCGTTTTCGAATTGGAGCTTCCATATTCATCAAGCCCAGACTTTCATGGTTAGGTGTAAGCCATCAGGGAAACACATTGATTAACCTGTGTTAAGACCTTAAGTGTGTGGTCACAAAAAAATAAAATGCACTCATTTTTAATGTATGTTTAATTAGTATATTCTGTTATTAAAGCAACTACTCTAATTAGAGCTACAGGAAGTATTTTCTTGCTTAAAGTATCTACTTTTTATGCTGTTATTTTAATGAAAATACTTTAAAATTATATCAAGTGGATAGAAAAAAAGACATGTATGCTCATCCGTACTATTTAGAAGTTTTGATAATAATAGAAATGTCAAAGTAGTTCACAAAATTGGTAGTAGAAAAACTTTTTCAACCAAATTATGCTTTCTTTGTTAGCAATCAAAATATTTCTTGTATTAAAATAAAATAAAAAGGAATCAAGGTTTTGCATACAGCATGAAAATCTAAAATCCCTTCATATTTTGAGGACTTTTTTTCTGTTGCTGTATTCTAATACAAGAAGAAGTTGTTCTTGTTTGAAGTTTTTCTTGTACTTCACAGAAATGCATTTTTAGAAGGTTATGTACAGCAGTTTCTCTACACATTTCGCTATTTCTGCACACAAGAAGAATTTTTGCAGTTTCTTCTTGATAGAATCAGCAGCACTTTATCCAGGTACAGTAATTTCATGTGAAAAGTATTTTCAAAGCACAACTGACTTCCCCCTACTGGCAAATAGCTGTTTCTCAAAAGAACTACTTACTTAAATTGAATTTTGATGTTTGTTTTTTCTAAAACTCTCTTGACAAGTGAGAGTGAAACTAGAGCAAGGTCTATAGCTGACAGTCTGCTTCTTTTTTAATTCTGAATCTGTCTTACTTTTGCCAGTTTTTCAGTGATGGGTTTCAAGTACAACCACAGCTTTGTTTCATAGAGTAGAATCATAGAATTGCCTTGGTTGGAAGGTACCTTTAAGATCATCAGCTCCAACATTAACCCAGCACTGCCAGGTCACCACTAAACCATGTCCCTCAGCACTGTATCTGTACATCTTTTAAAGCCCTCCAGGGATGGTGACTCCACCACTTCCCTGGACAGCCTGTTTCAGGTCTTGATAACCCTTTTGGTGAAGAAATTTTTCCTAATATCCAACCTAAATCTCCCCTGGCACAGCTTGAGGCCATTTCCTCTTGTCCTATCACTTGTAACTTGGGAGAAGAGAGTAACCCAAACCTTACTACAGCCTCCTTTCATGTAAGTTTAAGGAACAATAAGGTCTCCTCTGAGCCTTCTTTTCTCCAGGCTAAACAACCCAAGCTTCCTCAGCTGCTCCTGATGAGACTTGTGCTGTAAACCCCTCAAGAGCTTTGCCCTTCTTTGGATGCGCCTCAGCACCAAAATGCTCTTCTTGTAGTGAGGGGCCCAAAACTGAACACAGTATTTGAATGTCCTCACCTGTTCTGAGTACAGAGGTACAATCACTTCCCCAGTCCTGCTGGCCACACTATTTCAAGCCAGGATGCTGTTGGTCACCTTAACCACCTGGCCACACTGCTGGCTCATGCTCAATCAGCTGTTGACCAACATCCTCAGGTCCTTTTCTGCCAGGTAGCTTTCCAGCCACTCCTCCCCAGGCCTGTAGCACTGCATGGGATTGGTGTGACCCAAGTGCAGGACCTCGTACTTGTCCTTGTTGAACCTCATACAACTGACCTTGAACCATCAATTCAACCTGTCCAGATCTCTCTGCAGGATCAACACTGCTGTTGAGCTTGGTGTCATCTGCAAACTTACTGACGATGCTCTCAATCCCCTCATCCAGATGATCAATAAAGATATTAAAGTGAACCAGTCCTGATACTAAACCCTGGGGAAACTCCACTTGTGACTGGCTGCTGACTAGATTTTACTCCAATCACCATAATAGAGCCATGGATTCTGCAGAAATTAAACTTAAGAATTTAAGATAGTGAAGTCAATACCAAACAATACTTGTGTTTATTCAACAGTTATTTTTAAATTGGAATTTAATATCAATTTTGGTGAAATAAATGCCTTTTTCTTCTCACCAGTGCAAGCCTGGATCCTTCCACATCACTTACCAAAATATGTAACCGCAGTTTCTACATCCTGCAGGCTTGGATTGAAGACTGCTACAGTGTAGACTTTGCAACAAATACTGATCTTCTGTGTACCCTAAAAGAATTTATTTCCTCCAAGGTAAGTCAATATTTCAGTAGAAGGTTTAAGAAAACAAAAGTCAATTTAAGTCAGTTACAGTATATATAAGATAGTTATTACAAAAATACTGTCCCAGTTATGATTAAAGTAGAACAAAAATAATGCTGTCTTTGACAGCTGTGTCCAATATGCCTGGGCTTGGACAGACATGAGTCTTAGAACTAGATTGTGTATTGCTTATAATTTCTGGGAGATGGAGTTCAATATTCTGTTAATGTTTCACGTTTACAGGTTGCTCCGTTAAATGGCTACGGTGAGCGTTTGTTGTCATTGCTTGAGGATGCTTCTGCCCGGGGAAGAGGGAGTGCTCATCAGGGTTCCAGCATGGACAAATGTCAAGAGGGCAGCAAGGAGGACAGAAAAACATTACATTCTATATGTAAAAAGCTCTCAGAAGATGTTTCCAGAAAGGCACGTCGTTTCTTCAGAGTCCAGTATATGGAGTGCACTAGCAGATATTTTCTAACAAAAACTACTGTATGCAGCTTAGGATTTACACCCTGATTCACTAAAATTTTTATACCTGCATTATAAATTTCCTTTTGAAAGTATCTAAGGTGTAAACAGTGTGGAAGTTGTTTTAAGCTTTAATTGCACCTTCTCAGCTGTTTCAGTAATAATAGTCAGATAATCAAAATTTTGACAGGAGTTGAACTCTTCATCCTTGATGCTAGCATGTGACTCATAGTTACTAGGAAACATTTTCCTTCTTGTCAAATATTAATACTTCTTATTAGGCATGTATCTCTGTAAGTCTATAAATATAGGAAAACAGTGTGGGGTGAGGTGTTTCCTGCTAGAAAAAACTTGTAGCAAATGTTTGTCTGAACATTTGTCTCTATTTACCAGTTCATATAATGTGCTAGTGAAAAGGAACCCCAGAAGCTGGATCATAATGTAGGCTTTTCCTGAAGAAAGACCTCTCTACAGAGTGACCAAAATGACATGTGGAAGTCAAATGTATCAATAATGTACAAGTTGAATTTAAAATCAGCCTGTTGTTAAAGGTGCAGAATTCCATGGGGTATAATGGGAATGCAGCCAATAAGGGGCAAGCAGAACAGAGAAACATGGACCTATTTTATTGTCAGTTTATCGTAATGATACTGGAAGGTAGAAGAAAGGAAAAGAATGGAACAACAAATATTTCTTTAGAAAGGACTGTTTGATCCTAAGCAAAAAGTGTACAAGAAATAATAAAGGATAGTAAGAAGTAAAACATAAAATACAAAACTTAATAATACGAACTATTGTTTGGCAGCAAGGTTGAATACACAGAAGTTTTGATTGTTGATTGAGATCTGTTAACCTCCTGCTCAGGCTCATCAGTTGTGTGTATTACATTAGCTTAAAACAGCAATGTCAAATAAACAGTTAGTGTATGGGCTAAACCTGAAGATTAGCTAAAGAGTTCTGCATCCACAAAGGTGCTTCTGCAACAAACCATTCCAGAAAGTTAAATCAAGGAGAGACACAATGTTTGCTTTGGAGAAACTGTAGGTTTACATGTTGGGGTTTTAACTGGAAACTTTCCAAAGGTATGGGACCAATTGCACAATATCAGAGAGAGCGACTGTACACCAGTTTGTCAATTTTGCCAAAGCCTTGCTACAACAGTTTTACAGAATTCCCAGTCTCCTTTGCAAAATCAGATGAAGTGGGACTATATCTCCTGACAGAATACAGTGCACAACAGCTTTGTTGTCAGCTGACATTACTGCAACAGGTACAAAGGAACTGGGTTTACTTCGAAGTATAAATAATACCTATCTTCTTACTTAGCCTCCTTTCTCTACCATTTACCAACCCTGTTTCAAGCTTATTTTGTACCATTTCATAAGACTTTGAATTCAAATAATCTATTTTGCTCTTGAAATATCTATAGTAAAATTTAGAATAGCTAACTCTATTCTTAGGCAGTGATCCCTCTGAATTTGCTGAAGGAGGGGAGGTGTAATCTCTCATTTTTACACCTAAGCATTTTAGAGTGGCTGCTACATCTAACAACAGATGTATCTTGCTCTTTTTGTTTAGGAAGTATTTCATAAATGTCATCCAGTACACTTTCTGAATTCAAGAGCACTTGGTGTTAAAGACAAATGTGTTGCGGTCCAAAAGTAAGTTGCTTACTTTAAGTGCTTTAAGTTCTATTCTGTTTATGCACAATAACTTACTGTGTTACACCTTCAATACATCAAAGAAAAGAGAAACCTTGTAAATACTTGATATCTTTTCAAGAGGCAGAGAGTCTGTTTACATACATTTTTTAATTCCAGGAGATGTTATACATGTGTATGTGTGTCTATCCACATATGTGTATGTGGTAGGTCACATTTTCAAGGTGCTTTCTTTGAAATCTAAAGTGGATCAGGCCAAAGTATTTCTGAAGACTTGTGTTAGAGGGGTTGCTTTAGAGGTTTTATTTCTGTCAGGAAAAAAAATGTTAGTTTTTGAAACAGGTTATTTGAGTATGCCTGTATGAAAGTATATAATATCTCAAAGATCATTACAGAATTAAAGAACAGATGAGTTTGGAAAAGTCCTCTCAAGATTTTGTGGTCCAATCTGCCTGCCTTGAACAGGGTCAGCTAGAGCAAGTTGCCCAGATCATGTGCAGCTGGGTTCTGAATGTGGGTGGAGTCTCCACAGCCTCTCTGTGCAGTGCTGGTTTCGTACGGTTAAGTAGATGAAGTATCGGTATTCACAGAGATGTAGAGAATTTTTCTATAGTTATTAGAGTGGCTATCAACCTATTTAAATTACTTGCTTGGTGGTAATTTATGTTTTCATCCAGCCACATGGACCTAATTATATTTGATTATGGTCTACTTCATATGTACTCAGTGGATTTAGCTAGCTTCTAATTAATTGTATTACATGTAGTAGAATATTCTGTCTAAGGGCAGGGAATGAACACCTAAATCAGATTACCTTTTACAGATTGTTAAATGATAGAGGCTAAATAAGCTGGTTTTTATAGTGATTTGGGTTCAGGCATGGAAAGCCAACTGGTGCCACTAGGTATCATGTGGCTGCAGTTTTTAATGAATTTGGATTTCTGGCTGTTATTTTGTGTCAGATTGGACAGTTTTATTCAGTAAAAAGTGGTGAAGGTGTCTTTATGTACAGAATTACTGCGTGTATACTTCATAAGGCTATCTCGTAATCACATAAATTATCTTCTAAATTTCTTATGAAAAAGTAACATAGCTCACTCCATACTTTGTAAAAGATTATACAATCAAGCCTGCAAGCTCTGCAAAATAATTTTAAATACTCAGAAGTTATCTTCACAATCAATATTTTTTTTGAAAATCCAAAGTCAGCATGAATTATTTTTGCCTTTTTTTTCCTCTCCATAGAGCTGTTTCTTCTGAGACAGTTTCACTTAAAGTCTGTAATCTGTTTCTGTCAAAGTGCACACAAGACCAGTACCTTCTACAATTACTAAGAAATGCAGACAGTGTCAGCACCTGGGTTGCTGCTGAAATTGTAACATGTCACACGTCTAAGGTTTGTCATTGTTTTATTGTATTTCTGATTATGAAATTATTTGCTATTGTATATGAGTTTTTAGGTAGCAAAGCTGCAAGAAATATTCTGAAATACATCTGTGAGTGGGCAGTTAACAATTTGGTTTGCTGTCACAAGGAGTCTTGGATGTTTTGTAGTAGCAGGTGTCAAAACCTAACAGAATGTAAGAAATAGGTTGCCTGAGGAGAATAGATGTCAGACTTTAAGAAGGACACCTAAGTGACATAAAAGAGGAAACTTTGTGTTGGAGAAAAATCTTATTACAGTCAAAAATTTTGATAACAAATTCAGAAAGAAATTTCCTTCCTTCTGATTTTATTTTTTTATGTACATTTATGTAGATTTACTATATCAATTTAGTGTATCTTAGGGGGTTTCATATATACATAGTACATACTGATTTTTTTTTTTTTTCAGTTGCAGGTGCGCTTGTTATCAAAATTTCTTCTGATAGCAAAATGCTGCTATGAGCAAAGAAATTTTGCTACTGCAATGCAAATCCTAGCAGGCTTGGAAAATCTTATTGTACGACAGTTACCAGTAAGTTTGGGACTCTATTCTGTAACTGTTTTGCTTGACATAATCTTGTTCCAAGACGGACATTAATGTGAAAAACAAAAATATGTTTTGTTTCGTTGTAAGGCCTGGAAAATTCTACCTGCAAAAGTAGCTGAAATAATGGAGGATCTCAAGGCTGTTGAGGTATAGTATAAAGTCTGTAACGTAAAAATACTTTTTTGGGTTTGGATAAGATGCAAGATCTGCTTAAATGTGTACCTCTGCATGATGAAAGCCACCATAATTCTGTTGCATTATGAAAGAGATTTTAATTCAATTTAAAACTTTGATTCCTAATCTGGGAGTTTACATTAATTTTCATCTTAGTATTTCTGAGAAATGTATCCCGTGTGACTGAAAATCAAGAAAATTCAAAGAAATCAAGAAATTTCAAAGTAAGCTAGGACATTAGGTACACTTCTAGTCATTATTTCTGCAGGAGCTTTGTGGCTGTAATCTGTTTTGAAAAATCTTAAGTATTTGTTTTATCACAGGCATTCTCTTACTGATCTAGCCAATTTTTAATCATAGAGTGAAGTTCTAAAATGTAATTTCGGCTCTGATTTAGAACAATTAAAATGAAAGATATGTATGAAAGATATTTTGATTAAAGTTACTTTATTTCTGTACTTCAAAATGTTTGCTACCACATTAATTCATAGAATTGTCTTGAACTTCAATGCCAAAAGTTAAAGTTCATAACAAAGAAATGTGTGGTGCTAAGTGCATAAAGTGGAGAACTTCTTGTAAAAGCTGCCACGATACTTAACGTTAGATTTATCTGTGTGCATTTTTAAACTAGGTGTTTTTAAAAAGTGACAGCTTGTGCTTAATGGAAGGAGAAAGGTTCAAAACACTTCCAACAATTCCATCAGCCCACGTTTTAGCTATGCACGTCCAACAACTTGAAACGGGAGGCTTCACGATGACAAATGGAGCTCACAAGTGGGCTAAACTTCGGTAATTATTGTAATTGTGTGTGCATGTCACCTAACTTTTAAAAATAGGATATTGTCTAGTGTGGTAATGAGAGCTAATGAAATATTTCACAGTTAGCAGTTTAGACAGTCTTGGTCACTTTCACATGTAACTGAAGGGATATACACTATAGAAGAGAATGCTTGATGCCTTTGAATGTCCTTTAAAGTTTTGGGGTTTTTTGTTTTGTTGTGGCATTTTTTTTAATCACCAGCAAAACAAACTAATCTTTTCTTACAATATTCTCTTTCTAGAAATATTGCAAAAGTTGTGAGCCAAGTCCATGCATTCCAAGAGAATCCTTATACCTATACAGCAGATTTCAAGCTGCAGTCTTACCTCAGGCAAAGAATAACTCATTTTAAAGATGCAGACATTTCTGCCTTGGCAGCTGACAACTGTGCCAACTTCCATCAGATACCAGCAGAAAAACATTCTCGAAAAATTCAGAATGCACTGCGCAGAGTGAAGGCAACATTTCAGTAATTATTTACATCTCATCTGTTCTATTCCAAGTGTAGATTGTAAAACTATACTGACTTAATCTCCTGGACCAATTCCCAAGCAAATACTTAAGCAAAGTGACTTAAAATGCTGTCTTAAGTTGAAAATATTATATTACTTAATATGGAATTATAAAATGCTGGCTAATGAGATTTGAATCCCTGGCAACTGGATGACAGATCAAAAGAGTAAAAATAAAGACAAAAGTATTAAGAGAGAGTATAGATGAAGAGGATTATTAATTTTGTCACTTTAGCATAAAAAAAAATTAGTCTGTAAACAAAAATCTAAAAAATACTGTGAAATTAAGTTAAAATTATGCCTTCTGTTGCAGAGCTGGCCTAGGAAAGTTCAAAGTATAGTTCATTAAATGTTGAATATATTTTTATATAAACATAATACTCTTATATCCTGTCACAGTGTGCATATAATTCAGGGACACGGATCCTCTGGTATCCTTTGACTGTTGGTGTGTCTTGATTTTACGTTGTATATTGTGAAAGCTATAATTGACTTAAGTAATTGGCCATCTTTTTCTTCAAGAAGAGTAAGGAAGGAGAGAAGTGCCGTGCTGCAGCTGTTTTTTTGGTTTGGTCTTAGTGTCGTTGAATTAACCTCTTTTCAAATGAAAGTAAGATCCAAATCTAAATATTACCACTTTGTTGCTCTGCTCATGGCACTATGGAAACAGTAAATATGAAATGGCTTTTCTTTTTCTGTATTTGGCACAAAAATCACTTTGCCAATTTGTGTGTGTATGTATGTGTGCACATTTGATTATGGCTTTTGCTCCTGAGGTTGCTTTTGTGGACTGCAGTGCTCCAACAGCATTAAATATAAAATAACTGTGTGAAATTTGGATCGGCAGCTTGTTAGACTCTGGTGCTGACTTATTTCTACAGCTTCTCTTTACAAGACCTTCTAAATGGCAATGAAATGTGATGCTATTGCTAGAAAGTTTGTTGAGCTACCCAAGTTTATGCAAGGCTAAAATATTAAGGCTACAAATAAGTTACAAGTAATTCTACCAAGGGGAATAATGGTAGTATTGGAAGAGAAGTGGGGAAAGGCAAGAAACAGCTAAAATGAGCTCTGTCCTGAAAGTGATTTCCTAGAACTCTGTTTTAAAAAAAAAAAAAAAAGTTTTGAGAGAGATGAAGAGCAGATATGAACTAACTGTCTTGGCATGTTTTAGTGATGGAGGAAATGGGAATGTGCACATGTCTAGTATTTTGCAAATTGTGCTATTGTATTTGACTGAAATGCATGTGCACATGTTAAATTGTAGCTTTTTCCAGCATTTAAAAGGAAAGCTTCTTCTTTTCTCTTTTCAATAATGGCAATATATACATTGCAGGCTTCTCATTTTCCTCAAACACAAGGTATATCCATACTTCCTATTAAATACCTCAACTACTTTTTTCATACTGATGTATTAATACCAGACTTCCGTGCTTTTATTGATTTAAAAACTGGAGAACTGTCTCCAACAGTGTTTTCTTGCATTTCTTCTACTTTTAAGATGATTTATTTATTATTTATCATGTGTAGGTTTAACATGTCATTAATTATAATATTCTGACTTACCCTTAAGGAAGTAAACGGCATTGCTGTTTCTCTAAAAATTGCCAAATATGGAAACATTTAATCTTTACCTCCTATCTTTATATAATACAGTGATCTAAGAATGTTAACAAAACCTTATCTCCAGACATACATTTCACATCTTTGATCTATATGCATTTATTTTAAATAATTGCTTTTATTAGTAGTTATGTGGTTTTCTCAGTTAAAAATTACCATTCACTTCATGCCACGCCTTGCCTTTGAAAGACAGTAAAATTTAAAGTAGCATAAGCTTTACTTATGTAAAGAACACCACAAAACTTGCTGATCACATAATCTTAATAAATTCATTTTACATAGCTGCCAGCTATAATGTTGAAATTGCTTTTGTGGATTTACTTATCATTTATATTTTGCACTTACGATAATTAATTCATATATTTCCTACAGTTTTATCAGGATATAAAGCAACTTCTACATCTAGAAAATATTTTCTTTACTCTATGACAATAACTGGTGCTATACAAGAAATTAAAAATCATGTCTTCCATAAAATGCTTCAGTTTGTTGGACCTTATATTGCTAAAAATGCATAGGGGTGTTTTCATCAATCAGATATTTAAGATTTTGTATTCAAACACCACCCCATCACAACAGCAGCAGATGTAAAGAGCTATTAAAAAAAAGCACTTTTACAAGGAAACTGGTTTGCTTTTTTTCCATGAACACTGGTGTATTCACATCTTGTGTGACACAGATCTCAGAATAACCTTATATCTAGCATATAGTTGTTCTGTTTGTTTATGATTTGAATGAGCAGAAAGGGTTGTGTTAAAGTTTTCTCACTTTGTGAGGAATGTCCTTTTAAAAGAAAACACATGACAAAACATGTCAAAGATGCAAGTTCAGTTGTATCTAGTTGGCAGAAAAAATTATTGGCATCAGTAATGGTATTGCATAACTAAATGACTGTGCAGTCTGGCCCCATGTTTTCATTCCTATATTGAATTAGAGTGTTTGGGGGGAAAAAAAATGGAGTTTGTTCTTTAAGCCAGAATTGCCAGCAGCTGTCCTAGTTCATCTTCATTTTTTCCCAAACTTCCCTCATTTTGTTTTTGTGTTGTTTATTTTTCAAGCAGTGACCCATGGAGCTTCTGAAATTAAGTCTGCTCCTGGGTAGCCTTTCCAGTTGCTCTGTGCATTGGTGCTTTGCCTGTGTCCCTTTGCAGGTGGCTGTCCCCAGGATCCCTGGGGTATTCAGCTCTCCTGCTAGAGAGCTGGAACTGTGTCCTAGTTACACTGGTTGCATTTGAAAACAGATTTCCAGCATCAACATCTCCAGAAGCCTCCAGCAAACAGGGATTAATTCAGTTGGATCCTATGAATTAATCCATAGAAGTCCAAACCAAGAAGCTGGAAAATCTTTCATGAATTAACACTGATTCATCATTCCAACAAATGTCTTTCCTTGAAAATTTTTCAACCACTTATGAACTTTGCTTTTATGGCTTTCTACATTCTTCCTTTATGTAATGATAAATACATGGTTGATTGTTACAATCCTTGATATTACAGGGAGGGAAAGAATACAGATCAATTGTTTTGCTCCCTCATACTTGCTTAAATACAATCCAAGGCATATCCTCATTTAAATTACATGTTGTGTTCTCTTTAGAATTTTTCTTTTTTTTTCCCAGAAAATCGTCTTTCTCAGTATGTTTTATAAATCTTTTAAAATACATGTTGAGCTTTAGGAAGAGTCTCAAAGCATTGAAAATGCAGGTCAGAGCAGTATTTGAGAACTCAAAGCCCATAAATCAAGCTTAATAGAGTGGTTATCTTATAATTTGCCTTACTAACAGGTATTCTTCACCTATATTTTTTTGTATTCATTTAGTTATTATAAATGTAAGATATTTTCATATAGTCTTTAACTGCCCCCACTACAATTTGCATTATAAAAGTTCTTTCCCAAGAGATTTTGTAATTATTTAAGTACTAATAAATTACTTGTGGTGGAAGGTACCACTAGGGGTTGTTACGTTAATTCTTGTGATCAGTGTTTTAATGGATTGTGAGACCACCTGCTTGTGTGGCTGATATGCATATTTTTTCATGTTAAAATGTTAATGAAAAACATTTGGGCAAGACAGTTCCAGTAAGCTATATAGCCTCTGTGTGTGCAGTGTTGGAGTGCATAAGAAAGAGGGACAGATTTACTGCCCCATCAGAGTCAAAACCAATGCACTCCATAGGAAAGGGTGAATAAAACAGAAGAGTTGTTTCACATCCCCTCCATGCCCTGGCCATAGCATCCTCACTTGCTCAGCACACACATGGCAAAGGGCAGGTCCAGCACCTCGGATTATTAATGTTGCTTCCAGGTATTGCAGGGGGAAGTCTGCATATGTGGAAAGCTGACACCTCACATCACTCCCCTCCACCAGAGCAGGCTGGCTGGAATCCAGACTTTTTTTCCCCTTGCAGATGGAAAATACTTCTCGCTGGAGCCCCAGTATTTGACTGACAAAATAATAATATTCCCTTTAAGCATGTCAGACTGCTTAAGGAAAGCAGAGGCTTTTCTGGCATCACCAGGGGTGCTCTGACACTAACTTCTGGCCCTAAGGGCTTTGAAGCACAGCACAGTGCTTTCCAATGCAAGCTCTTAGCAGGTGGAGTTACACCTGAATATCCACAAAAATTATCAGAGGGCTAGAACACCTCTCCTGTGAGGACAGGCTCAGAGAGTTGGCATTGTTCAGCCTGGAGAAGAGATGTCTCTGGAGAGAACTTACTGCATCCTTTCAATACTTAAAAGGGGCTTATAAGAAAGATGGGGATAATCTATTTAGCAGGGCCTGTTGTGACAGGACAAGGGATTATGGTTTTAAACTAGAAGAGGATAGATTAAGACAAGATAGAAGGAAAAGATTTTTTACAGTGAGGGTGGTGAAATGCAGGACCAGGTCACCCAGAGGTGGTAGATGCCCTAGTCCTGGAAATATTCAAAGTCAGGTTGACCATAGCTCTGAGCAACCTGATCTAGTTGAATATGTCCCTGCTCATTACAGGGGAGTTGAACTAGATGGCGTTTAAAGGTCCCTTCCAGCCCAAACTATTCTGTGATTCATACTCTGACTTTCTAAAATACTTGTGAGAATGAGCAGTTCCACCTTTGCAATCTCTACTTAAAAATTCCTGCAGCAAAAAGTTGGAAGGACCATTTTATGTTCCTGTTTTTAAACTATCAGTGAGTGATAACTCCTGTAGACTAAAAACTTTGATTTTCAGAATCTTCTCTCCCTTTAGTTTCTTCTATTGCAATGTATGAAGAAGGCTTTTAGCTATTAGGTGAAAGTTCTTTGTGAGCAACCTAAAAGTATGGCAGGACACCTGCATCATTCTCTTTATTCATTTTTGGTCTAATATAAATTATGCTTTTGTAACTTGCCTAAAAGGCAGGAGTTTAATTACTGTCTTTAAATCTGCCCCATGTCTTAGCTGTAAGATTCTTCATTCTAATGCTAAGGTTGGTCTTGTTATGATGTCGAAGTAATTCTTCTCCATGAAGGTAAACTGCAGGTTAAAGATTGGATAAATCTGTTAAAGACCGTTGTTACAAATACAAAATCCCCCAAATTGGTTTATATAAATAAAAGATAATTGACCAGTAATCTAAAAATAATTCCTGAAAGATACGGGGAACTGCAATAGGTCACCAATCACATAAGGTGATATAACTGACCAATTACTGAATATCTAAAATTGCAAGGAGGGGATTTTCGAAATGTCACAAATACTCTCTCATTTCTTGTTTGTCCAGAGCATGGGATGTATTGCAGTACACTGTGCTTCACATCCCTACCCGTACCACCTGCTCATCTCTCTGATGGTAGCCAGGATGTGCTTTGGTCTGAGCCTGGCAGGCAGTTTAAGTGTATCTTTGGATGTCTGAGCTAGTGCTGGCAGCATGGGGAATAACGGGGGAAAAGCTAGACCTGTAGTACACAAAGTGTTTTTTCAAAGTATCAGGGGGAACAAGCACATAGAAAGAAGGAAAGACAAGAGTAAAGAATACTAAAATTTATGTCAAAAATGGATATAAAAATATTGGTTTAGAATCTAAAGGCAGGCCTACATAGTTTTTTCCGTGTTTAAATTAAAAGAGCTAGGTGCCATGGGATGGGGTCTGGAACTGATCATCAGCCAGAAAGAGTATGGAGACTTGATTTGTACAGGCAGGCTACTATGTAAGATTTTACTGTGTAATAGAGATAAACTAGTTGAAAAACTAAAGGTGGAAAGAAATCAGCAATGACAGTTACCATGAGACAACAGAGTTCATGATTCAAAGAAGAGAAAAGGATGAAAGAAGCAGAATAACTGGGCTTTGAAAAAGTGAACTTCAATAAACACAAGGAATTGGTACATGAGGTCCTGGGGAAGGAATTCTGAGAGCTGAGAGTTTCTGAAAAGAGATTTCTAAAACAGGCCCTATTTTTATAACAGTCTGTCTTCATGCAAAAGAAAAACTGATAGAACAGTGTGGCTGTATTACTGGCTCATCAGTAACCTGGAAAAAAAAATACTGAAAAAAAGTAGGAACAAGAGGGTTGCATTGACAAGAACAAATACAGAAGAACTACACAGCAGGTTAGGAACAAAACTTGACAAAATGCTATTGCCAGCAAGGGAAAAGCAAAGCAATAAAAATGTATTCTTAAATAATCCTCTATTATATTATAACAGTTCTCTGCTTACCAGGGGACATGAATAAATATCAGATGGTGCAAAAGCCTGAAGTGCCTGCTATTTCATGCCCTACCCTCTAAACAATGTATATCAGGATTAAAGTTAACCAGGAAACAGGAATGCAGATCATAACGGGAGACTATCAAGCTACCTAAATGTATTAGAACATTAAATTCTGGTTAAATTTGTTCTGTAACAGTAAGCAAAACTGAAATGATCTTGAAATTGTTTATTTTTGACTGAGGAAGAATGAGTGAGTTCCCAGAGAACCAGAAAATAATATTACTTGTCAAAAGTGAGCAAGAGCACAGGAATGAGGGGAAAGGTGAGGTAAAGAAAATTACTTGGGGAATCAGCCAGGTGAACTTTGATACCAGAAGAGTTACTGAAAAAGCAATCTGAAATCACAGAGACTAATTTAAAAGGCTAACATGCATATGTCTATAAAGTAATTTTTAATTAACCTAATGGTCTCCTTTGACAGAGTAACTGTCCTAATAGGTAGAAACAAAACCGTATGTTGTATGATAAAGTCAATAAACCCCTTAACAACAGATCCACCTGACCTAATTACATATTAGGTTGCTAAGATCCAGGTGATCCATAAGGTGAATATACAACTAGTTAATACATCGTCTGAAAGGGTAATTAGCGGTGTTTGTTAAATTGTGAAGATACATTGAGGGGGATGTAGTAGGGGTAGGACTACCTGCATGTTAGGAGCAAAAAGCAGGTGCAGATCCCTCAGGGACAAGGTACAATACTCAGTAAATGAAAGCCTTGGCTTTTTCAAAAGTGTAGCCTCATCAGGGTGGGAATCCTGGGGCACCAGTACTAATCAAGTGAAGACCTAATGCAGTGAAGCTCTGCTTGGGAGTGGAGCTCAAGGGAAAGCACCACAGGGTGAGTAATAGACCCTGTACTGATTAAGATATCATACATACACAATGTCCCGGTTTTCTCACTTGTGAACTGATGTAATGCAGGTGCTGTTGTCTGAATTCTGAGGTCTGCAGCTGGCCTTCATCTTGGTGCCCATGCAGTTGGAGGGGGGAAAGTGAACTCTCCTGGCTTACCAGAATGCCGCAGTTTGGGGTCAGGGCAACCCCCAGAACCATAACAAATGTTCTCTGTTAACCCTCTCCCCCCACCCCTAAAAGGGAAAGAGAAAGGGAATAAGAGAAAGAGACTTGTTCATTAGGAAAGAGCTTTAATACTACCACTAGTAATAATGATAATAAAATAGACTATGTACAAATATATACAAAGTTAGTACCAAACCCAACTCCCTCCTGATGGCCACACGTCAACGTCACCCCCGGCTGGGGAGCAGCCCCCGGGGAGGGGGTCCCAGGCTGGACTCAGCCACAGGTGGTGACTGGGTACAGGAGCTGGGTTCTGGAACTCAGTTCAGGAACACAGGAGCTGAACTCAAAGGCAGGATGGATGAAGTCCTCCTCAGATGCCGTCCACTGCAGCAGCAGCAGCCAGCAGCCCAGCAGCAGCAGACAGAAGAGAAGAACGGAAGGGGTGACGGAAGGGCTTGTCCCTCCTGATCCTCCAGCTTCTACTGGATATGACAGATATGGGATGGAACACCCCACTGGTGACTCTTGGGGTCAGTTATTCTGTCCGCTCCTCCCCACCGGTGCGGGGGGATCTCTGCCCCCCTCTGTGTGGGATGCAAGCTTAGCAGCGGCCTTGGTCTGCACACCAACCCCTGGCAGTAACTCTACACATGACGTCTTATCACTGCTACAGCCAGATAGTTTATGAAAAAGCTGCTAACTTCAGACAGAGCAGTTAATTAGAAGAGCTTTAGCTAAAAAGCTAAAATCATTGAGCAGAACCAGCTCTATTTGCCCCAAACCAGGACACAGAACAACAAGGTAAGATGTGCTTGAGACTCTACATACTTGGATGGGAAGAAGCAAACTATTCCAGATTACAAGATAAGACATGCTTGGGACTCTAAATATTCCAACAAGAGAGGTGAACTCTCCTGGATTACCATAACAAAGTCTTCTCGTGCCCTACACCATATTATTACAGGTAAGGCCTGGATCCACTTGCCTGGGGTTTTTACTAATGAAATACAGCGGGATGGAAGGCACACGTACACGACATACAAGATTAGAACTCACAATAATCATGATAATGGTTTAAATTTAAGCTCTCTTACATTTTTTGAAGGATAAATATGAAATGAAAAATAACTGCAGAACTTCAGAAAAGATCTCTGGGGACCATAATGGATCACAAATCAAGTATGAATCCATGTGTTCAGTTTTCAAAAGAAAAAAGAGGAAGACCTGAAATGTACTGTAGAAGAGCTGTGTATGACAGAAGGTAACTATTTTGCTCTGGTTGGCATTAGTGCGGCATCAGCAGAAATATTTTACCATTTAGCCACTGCGCTTAAGATACATACGGGCAAAATAAAAGAATAGAGGGCAAAAATAAAAATACATTTGGAAAACATAAACAGGGAAATACTGAAAGCATTGGACTTACATAGACAAGACTAGATTGAGCAGGACTCTGTGTGTGTGAAATGTTGCTGTAAAAAGTTATAGTAGCTACAGAGTGAATTTTCTCCATGCTCTCTGAAGCTTAGGCAGTGTTATTTTTTTTTTTTTTACTTTGGAAAGCTTCATATGGAGCACTGGAATAGGTTACTCACCTGTAACACACCTGTAGGATCCCCTTTCCTGTAAATTCTAAGAACAAATCAGATAAAGCTGTTGTAAGTGCCCAGGCCCACTTGGTCCTGTCCCTGAGCAGTGGCGATCAGCAGTGATCTTCAGTTCCTCTGTGTTCTCAGTAAAGTAGACTGAACACGAATTCAAATACTTGCCTGCAATCAGGGAATGCTATTAATTTGGTTATTAATTTCATTGTATTCTAGTCACTTTAATTTTCAAGGTTTTATTCACATCTTTCCACTGACACATAGCAAAAGAGTAGGTGTTGCCAGGGTGTACTGTTAGAGCTTACCTAAGAGAGATTATAGAGGGATACTGAATTTTCCTTATATGCATATGCTAATGCAGTGGAAAAGTGACTTTGTTCTAAAAGCAGCAGAGGGGTAGAAGCCCACCATGCACATCTCTGTGTTGGAGGAGGGTGGAAAGCAAATCTTGGTAGTCATCTTAGCTGTCCCTATGCACGTGTAGACTTGGTGCATAAGGACATGGTTTAGTGGATGACTTGACAGTGCTGAGTTCGCAGTTGGACTCGGTGGTCTTAAAGGTCTTTTCGAACCTAAATGATTCTATGATTCTAATGCCGCCTCCACTAAACTTAAGCAACTTTTTCCCTTCGTTTGTGTAGCACTTTCCTGGTTGTGAAGTCCTAGTATAACCAGGAGATGGCACAAGAGACCCTTGCAGCCTTTCAGGTGTACATGATGCGCTATGAGCGAAGGTATCGTTAAAAAAGATGGGGCTAAAATCTGCCCATTAGAAACAGGCAAACAGGAAACCATTTTTAAAACGAGCATGTGTTTACGTTCTGTTGCTCTCTTTAACCTTTTAGAGAAATGCATGAACACACAACTTCGTAATGTTAAATCTCAGTTACCTTCTCTCGACATGTAACGTATTCCTTGCTAAAGGAAGTAGGCTGCATTGCTTAGAGGAAACAGATACTGAATAGCACGTTGCAAGGACCATGTTAAGTATCGTACCTAACTACGTTCCTGTCCTCACCTGTCAGCCCAGCTTTTCCCTTATCAGTGAAATGAGAGGGGAAGTCAGGATATACCTCTACTCCCTGTTTTGGGGTGCAGCGAAGACAGATGCAGTCATTTGTGCTCTCTGTTGCTGCACCTCTATATCCTGCCAATTTTATTCTCTTCCTCAGCTAATGGTAACATTTGCAGGGTGCTTGATAGAAGTGCCTGGAAGAAAGAAAATGGGAAGAAACAGTATGTAGCAAAGAATTACAGAAGAGGAGGAGAAATAAGTAGAAACATGAAAAGGAGAAGAGAGTTGGAGTCAAGGGAGAAAGAAAAGGTAACATTTATTTCCATTTAATTTGAACATGGTGATTTTAAAGCAGAACAAAGGTCTGATTTCTGTTAGGTTTGGGTTAAGGAAGAGTCAGTAAAATATTTTCACTGCTGTGACCAATGCATTTCAAAGCAGCATAGTATGGCATAGACCCAGGGCTGCCAGCTGTGATAGCTTATTCTCCTGCTGACTCATCATGCTCAAATGCTAACTCTAAAATCAAGAGAGGGGAAAAAAATTCATTCTTGAATAGCTGAAAGTGAAAAGTTGCTTTCAGGAATGATAGATGTTTTAATCATAGTATAGCTGAATTTCTGTAGAAACTATTTGTGGGACACAAAAAGTAAAAACAATGGAACGTTTCTTATTTAATGCCTTCTTAGTTTTGTGTAGTACACTTTTAAAGATAGCTTTAGAAGTAGCCATCATGAAAAAAAATATCTTTCAGCAAAAACTGACAGAAAAAGGTCTTCATCTGAAATGTGAAATAATCCTCTCTGTTATGTTTTGAAAAGATTTCAGGATGTCTAAGTGTGACATTTTGTGGTCCTGATCAGATTGCTAGTCCACATGATCTGAACAATTGCTAAAAACAGTGGGATTTATGTGAAGTTGCATATGCATATTATTCTCTGTAGGTGCATCTCGTATCACCAGGTAATTCATATTTTTAACATGACCAAGATCCTAAAGCATACTTATGCACCTAACAATTAATCCCTATCTACTTTGGAAAATAAACAATTTCTAAAGCCCCTTTTCATACTACTTCCTTTCAACTAAGAGTTTTAAAAGTCCAATTACTAGTCTAGACAGAATTAAACTAAATACAGACTTTTGAACAGGTTTCTTTTTTGAGCAGTGCCCACAGAGATCTCTCTCAATGACAGCATGACAGCAATGGCTCCTGAAGGATTTATATGCCTGAAACTTGAGTAGTTTTCTAACTATAATAGGTCATCAATTTAAAAACAAACAAATGACAAAAAAAACATAAAGAATCTGTTGGTGAATCTTACTTCTGTAAAAACAGTGGTACATGTTTTAAATGTGATTTTGATTTATATCAGCTTTGACTTATTTTTTAATAAGCTTACATTTGGGTAAGGAACTGCTAAAAACATAAAACAAAAGTGTTTCCTTTCTTAACATTTACAGAATCTCTCTGCAGAATATATATCTTTTAAAAACATTTCACTGATTCTGCTTAGCTGCTGGTAACAGCTTTATGGTAAGGAGCCATGGGACCTCTTGGCATTTTGAGTGCTGTGTTGATTTAGATCAATTCCAAACATGATGAGACATTTAATTTTCATCTATGCATTTTCACTCTCTTTATCCCAGGCCCTCCTGGTGTTTCTCCACATATGGTCTTTTCATTCCTCATGGAAAAGTAGCTCTTATTTTGTCAAAGAGAAAAGATTATAGTAATTGATAATAAAGAGGTTGTTTAGAGGCCATTTAGAATGCTTTGAAGTCCCAAAGAGAAATTTCTCAGAAATTACAATGGTTGGATAAACATGCCAGAGCAGAGACCATATAAATTATATAGCAGATGCCAGTAGCTCTTGTTTCACTGGGCAGACTTCATAGGAAATCTGTATGTCCCCAGATGCACACAAACCCTCCTGTGTGTCCTAAGCTGCCTTTCTCTCTCTCTCTCAATTGCATTATCACCTAACTACTCCTAAGGACTACAAGGTCACTCTAGTCTTACAGGATCCTCCACTGTTATGAGAAAGGGTTACCTGCTGTTACAAAATGACAGTCTCCTCCTTTCCTCCTATGTGCCTCTACTGCACCAAGGCCAAGTCCTGGCAGTTTTCTGCAGTATCTGTGGGGTACCTGGCAGTCCTTAAGTTTCTCTTCCCTTCCTTCAAAGCTTCAGTGGGAAGGGGATATATTGGAGCACAATCCTGTCTCTCTGCAGGGCTCTGAGCTGCCTGACTAGGGCAGAGCTGGCCTTTGGGTTGGAAGATGTGGAGCAGAAATCAGTTCTCAAAGGCTGAGCTGTTAGCAACCGCCTGGTAGACATCCAAACTGGTTTAGCTAGTTCTGCAGAACCTCCTCAGCCTGAGACCAATGTTGCATGTATATGCTTCTGCAGAGCTGCCTTGCATATAAGCACCATTATCTTGATCCTATCCTACCTGTCACAGCCAGACATCTATACAGTAACTGCCTGGCCTCTTTGAATGCAGCTCCTTCTCACAAGAAACATGGAGATCTGTGTCAAGTGACAAATCTCAACTTGCTTTAATTCCCTTGGATGCTGAAATGTTCCCTTCTGCGTTACCTCCCACAGAATGGCCTGGCCTGGAGTGGCATTGGGCATTATGATCCTCTGTCTCATTTGGTCTTCAGGAAGCTTATGGCCCTTATTTTCATGGGAAAGGTGCTGACTCCCCAAAGAGAGCAACTATGTATTGCACAAACATCTTCTTCAAGTATTGTTGTTATCTTAAGTAAATGGATCTTAAGACTTCTGCTAGTGGCAGTGGTGTTGGTATGACTGAGCTCTTTGTTTTTAGCCTCTTGTAGCAGCATAGTGAAAGGACCTATCTATTCCTGTTTCACACTGACAAATTCCTTAGGACTTGAGCAAGAACAAGTTTTCATCTGTTTAGCAACATCACTTGATTTTGAACATGATATTTCTGAATCACAGTTTAACAGGAGGTTTTCAAAAAACACCTAATGAATAATACATAGAAACAGAAAGAAGGAAGCTTAAGAATTTTAGATAAAATTAAACTAGCAGCTGTTAAATATTGTAGCAGTCATTACATTCAGAAGTCATCTGCCATCTATCCAGGATACTTATGCTTTTTATGTATAATAGAAATGAGATTTGGTTTAACCTTGTCACAGCACAATGAGTTTGTGTCTCTGAGAGCTCAACATTTGACATCTTTTGGCTGTCATGATTGCTTCAATAAAATGCAATTAATTAAACAGCAGTGTATAAAGATGTCATTTGCAACTCGGTGAAAATAGCTTTAAAAAATCTGTAAAACAACTATGTGGCAGATGTATCAGTGAATGCTAAAACACGAGATTTTCTACTTTTTAGACCATCATCATATGTCATGAGTTTTTTGTTGTTGGTTTTTTTTTTTTTGTCCTATTCAACAGCTTGCCAAGAGTTTTTATTCACTGACATGAAACAAAGCTGGAAAAAAAAATAATGTCATATGGATAATCTGTTTTATACTTTTAAAGATATTTGTATATAGATATATAAGTATATATGTTATGTAAAGTATGTAAGTAGCATGTAAGTATATTATTTATATATAATATTATGTAGGGATGAGGAATGGAAATTATTCTGGGCACAAGGGACATCTGCAGTGCAGAATGCTGTTAAATTAATGAGAGAGATTTAAACTGATAAGGATGCTTGCAGGAAAGTTACACTTCCTTTTTTTCTGATGTTGATGAGAATTTAATCCTTAAGAAAGTAATTTTGCCTGACTGCAAAGGAGGCTTGGCAGGATTCTCTGAACAGGCAATGGTGCTAGTATTCCCAGCTCTGAATGGAGAGTCTGCTACAAGGCCACATGTTAAACACCATTAACTCAAGGGACTTGTCATTTAGTAACTCAGTTAACAGAGTATGTCTCCTTTCCATCTCCTGCTTGCTTGGTGTGCTCTATTAAATATATTGCTACCAGAATTGGCTAATGCTCATAAGTTCTGGTATATTAAAATAATTCCTCATGTTTGTGAATGGGGGTAGTCTTCACATTTACCTAACAAAAAGAATAGTTAAGAACCGGTGCTTAGAATATTCAAAGTGGGGCATGGAAAGGGGGGTAGGATTTCTGTACAAAATAGAAGAAATTGAAAACCAATCTTGTACATTTTGGTCAAGTAAACTTTCTAAACTTCCCACTGTTAATCAGAAAATGCTTGGGAAGAATAAATGGATTTAGTAATCAGTTATCAAAAGCTTTCACACAGTAAAGGAAAACAAAACAAAACTCAAATATTTATGTCCTGCAAGGCTTTGTCTATACTAGAGATGGTTATGGACTTCTGTAGGTAGGTGACAGATGTATAGGAGGCATTAACGCTTGAACGTTTGTTGAAACATTTTTACATCAGTTATCTTAGTTTCCTCCAGGACGCTTGTGTAGTGAGCTCAGGCTGCTGCTGCACCGCAGACTGAAATGTCGATCCCTACCTACACAGGCCAGAAACAAAGGGCTACAGGAGAGCTCCCATCATGCCCCGTTGTGGTTCTGTATTGGTTATTAGCTACCGTTAAGTAGGGATTACAATAGTGGTTGTATTTTGGTCGGTTAGAAACAATTAAACTCTTGAAAAGCGGCATCACGGATAAAGCAGAGGACTCAAAGACTATGCCATAAGAATGAACAAGCAAGGAGAAATAGAGCTTAGAAGGGGCTCACAAGTCAAAATTGAACATAGCTCAATGAAACAATTTTCTCATAAGCAGAAAATGGTGGGATTTCATGATGGATGGATATAGTAACCATATTTTGAGTGGACAGGAAAATAAATGTTGATTTAGGAAAACAGATGAAGAAGATTTGAATAAAACTTTTTACTGCATTTATATGAAGAAAAATATCTTTATAAGATTAAAATTGAATACGTTGGAAGATTTAGATATAAACTAAGTAGGAGGGGTTCAGTCTTCAAGCTTCTGCCTCAATGACAGTCTAAGAAAGACAAAAACATGGTTACATTAACTGTCATCACAGAGAAAGTAAAGGTTAAGAACTCCAGCAAGAGTGGCAGAATAACAGAGTAAGTCGTAGCAAAAATGAACAGCAGAGCACTGAGTTTGTGTACAGGTGTCAGAGGTGTGTTCCAGCAAAAAGCAGGAACAAGGACAGAAAAATCAGACATGCAGTCGTGATTTCTGGAGGCAGACTGATACCAAGCAGGGGTGTGATAGGAGTTATCAATGGCACATTAGTCGTGCTCTGTTCTTACACAGGAGGAGAGGATGATAAGGGGAGGGAGTGCAGGGTTACCCTGCAGTGAAAAACTGCCCATAAAGCCCCAGGAACCTTTTATCGATATTCTACGGAGGCATTACTGCAGCAGCTAAGTGTTCCTGGTGCACACAAAACCCAAAGATCGATGGGAACACTTGTGAAAGACATGCATAAGGTAATAAGAGACAAGACAGGGAAAGTAAGATAAGAAAGAAACCTGTATGACCTGCACAGCTGCAAGAGATCTGAAAGGGAAGATAAAGACATGAATTCTGTAACTTCAGCAGAATGGTAATTCTAAGGCAATAATTGCCTTTTTCTGCTTCTTTAGTCTAGAAAACATACTTTATATAAGCATCCAGAAGCCAGTCGAATGGTATCAATCGAAAAGCCTTAACCTTTGCCTTTTCCTGTTTCACAGACTTCTTCTCCAACCCCATCACCCTGTGCCTGGGTGCATCAGTTTACAACCTGATGCTGCGGTCCCAAGAGAATGCAAAGCGTGAGTTTATCCACTTGGCTGTCTCGGGAACGCAGTGCTCAGCCCAGAGAGGAGCAGGTTTGAGAAGTTCCCTTTAGACAGTGGATCTTCTGTTTGAAAAGGAATGAAAAAGATAACTCTAGGGGAAGAGGGATCGGGAGCAGCAGCGCCCTCTCTCGTGCCCGCGCCCGGGGATGCTGGTCCCTGTGCGCTCCCCCGGGGGTGCATTCCCCAGCGCCGTTTGAGACCGCTCAGCTCTATAAATGCCATTTGCATCGGGATAGGATGTAACAAGAGCTGTAAATCACTGGCGGCGGAGTGAACCCCTCTAGGGGCAGACACGGCGGAGCCGAGCCTCCGCGAGCTGTGGCAATGTGTGAACGGTATCTTTTGTTGGGGGGCAGGACTGATGGCAATTAGATGATACTTATCTGGTCCTTTGATGTGCATTTACACAAACAACGTTTTCCTCCGGGACCTGCTGTATAAAGTAGGAGCCGTGGTCTCCGACACCCTCCTTCCCTGGCATCTCCGAAACAAGGCAGGATGACTAAGGCCCCTTTCTCTGTGGAGTGGTTGTCCCAGAGCAGCCACGCCCTTCAGAGCCCCACCGAGGGCTCCTCGTACCGAGCAAACTCTGCAGGCCACCGGTCCGGCTCCAGCCCCGGCCTGAGAGAGCGGAGCAAGGACCAGTCGGCCGGCCTGCGGGCCGGGAGAGGCGGCAGGAGTAGGGAGCGCTCGGAGCCTCCCTCCACTGCAGGTAACCGTGGCCATCGGGGCATAGGGTCATAGACTGGTTTAGGATGGAAGGGACCTCTAGAGGT